>NC_086320.1:5200894-5316664 GCF_036172605.1 Pelobates fuscus | reverse complement strand
GAGTATTAGGGCAGTAGGGGGAGTATTAGGGCAGTAGGGGGAGTATTAGGACAGTAGGGGGAGTATTAGGGCAGTAGGGGGGTATTAGGGCAGTAGGGGGGTATTAGGGCAGTAGGGGGGTATTAGGGCAGTAGGGGGGTATTAGGGCAGTAGGGGGGTATTAGGGCAGTAGGGGGGTATTAGGGCAGTAGGGGGGGTATTAGGGCAGTAGGGGGGGTATTAGGGCAGTATAGGGGGTATTAGGGCAGTATAGGGGGTATTAGGGCAGTATAGGGGGAGTATTAGGGCAGTAGGGGGAGTATTAGGGCAGTAGGGGTGTATTAGGGCAGTATAGGGGGTATTAGGGCAGTATAGGGGGTATTAGGGCAGTATAGGGGGTATTAGGGCAGTATAGGGGGGTATTAGGGCAGTATAGGGGGTATTAGGGCAGTATAGGGGGTATTAGGGCAGTATAGGGGGTATTAGGGCAGTATAGGGGGTATTAGGGCAGTATAGGGGGTATTAGGGCAGTATAGGGGGTATTATGGCAGTATAGGGGGTATTAGGGCAGTAGGGGGAGTATTAGGGCAGTAGGGGGAGTATTAGGGCAGTAGGGGGGGTATTAGGGCAGTAGGGGGGGTATTAGGGCAGTAGGGGGGGTATTAGGGCAGTAGGGGGAGTATTAGGGCAGTAGGGGGAGTATTAGGGCAGTAGGGGGAGTATTAGGGCAGTAGGGGGGTATTAGGGCAGTAGGGGGGTATTAGGGCAGTAGGGGGAGTATTAGGGCAGTAGGGGGAGTATTAGGGCAGTAGGGGGAGTATTAGGGCAGTAGGGGGAGTATTAGGGCAGTAGGGGGAGTATTAGGGCAGTAGGGGGAGTATTAGGGCAGTAGGGGGAGTATTAGGGCAGTAGGGGGAGTATTAGGGCAGTAGGGGGGTATTAGGGCAGTAGGGGGGTATTAGGGCAGTAGGGGGGTATTAGGGCAGTAGGGGGGTATTAGGGCAGTAGGGGGGTATTAGGGCAGTAGGGGGGTATTAGGGCAGTATTAGGGCAGTAGGGGGGTATTAGGGCAGTAGGGGGGTATTAGGGCAGTAGGGGGGGTATTAGGGCAGTAGGGGGGGTATTAGGGCAGTAGGGGGGGGGTATTAGGGCAGTATTAGGGCAGTAGGGGGGTATTAGGGCAGTAGGGGGGGTATTAGGGCAGTAGGGCGGTATTAGGGCAGTAGGGCGGTATTAGGGCAGTAGGGGGGGTATTAGGGCAGTAGGGGGGTATTAGGGCAGTAGGGGGTATTAGGGCAGTAGGGGGGTATTAGGGCAGTAGGGGGGGTATTAGGGCAGTAGGGGGGGGTATTAGGGCAGTAGGGGGGGTATTAGGGCAGTAGGGGGGGTATTAGGGCAGTAGGGGGGGTATTAGGGCAGTAGGGGGGGGGTATTAGGGCAGTAGGGGGGGGTATTAGGGCAGTAGGGGGGGGTATTAGGGCAGTAGGGGGGGGTATTAGGGCAGTAGGGGGGGGTATTAGGGCAGTAGGGGGGGGGTATTAGGGCAGTAGGGGGGGTATTAGGGCAGTAGGGGGGGTATTAGGGCAGTAGGGGGGGTATTAGGGCAGTAGGGGGGGTATTAGGGCAGTAGGGGGGTATTAGGGCAGTAGGGGGGTATTAGGGCAGTAGGGGGGTATTAGGGCAGTAGGGGGGTATTAGGGCAGTAGGGGGGTATTAGGGCAGTAGGGGGGGGTATTAGGGCAGTAGGGGGGGTATTAGGGCAGTAGGGGGAGTATTAGGGCAGTAGGGGGAGTATTAGGGCAGTAGGGGGAGTATTAGGGCAGTAGGGGGAGTATTAGGGCAGTAGGGGGAGTATTAGGGCAGTAGGGGGAGTATTAGGGCAGTAGGGGGAGTATTAGGGCAGTAGGGGGAGTATTAGGGCAGTAGGGGGAGTATTAGGGCAGTAGGGGGAGTATTAGGGCAGTAGGGGGAGTATTAGGGCAGTAGGGGGAGTATTAGGGCAGTAGGGGGGTATTAGGGCAGTAGGGGGGTATTAGGGCAGTAGGGGGGTATTAGGGCAGTAGGGGGGTATTAGGGCAGTAGGGGGGGTATTAGGGCAGTAGGGGGGTATTAGGGCAGTAGGGGGGGTATTAGGGCAGTAGGGGGGGTATTAGGGCAGTAGGGGGGGTATTAGGGCAGTAGGGGGGGTATTAGGGCAGTAGGGGGGGTATTAGGGCAGTAGGGGGGGTATTAGGGCAGTAGGGGGGGTATTAGGGCAGTAGGGGGGGTATTAGGGCAGTAGGGGGGTATTAGGGCAGTAGGGGGGTATTAGGGCAGTAGGGGGGTATTAGGGCAGTAGGGGGGGTATTAGGGCAGTAGGGGGGGTATTAGGGCAGTAGGGGGGGTATTAGGGCAGTAGGGGGGGTATTAGGGCAGTAGGGGGAGTATTAGGGCAGTAGGGGGAGTATTAGGGCAGTAGGGGGAGTATTAGGGCAGTAGGGGGAGTATTAGGGCAGTAGGGGGGTATTAGGGCAGTAGGGGGGTATTAGGGCAGTAGGGGGGTATTAGGGCAGTAGGGGGGTATTAGGGCAGTAGGGGGAGTATTAGGGCAGTAGGGGGGTATTAGGGCAGTAGGGGGGTATTAGGGCAGTAGGGGGGTATTAGGGCAGTAGGGGGGTATTAGGGCAGCAGAGGGGGTATTAGGGCAGTATAGGGGGTATTAGGGCAGTATAGGGGGTATTAGGGCAGTATAGGGGGTATTAGGGCAGTATAGGGGGTATTAGGGCAGTATAGGGGGTATTAGGGCAGTATAGGGGGTATTAGGGCAGTATAGGGGTATTAGGGCAGTATAGGGGTATTAGGGCAGTATAGGGGTATTAGGGCAGTATAGGGGGTATTAGGGCAGTATAGGGGGTATTAGGGCAGTATAGGGGGTATTAGGGCAGTATAGGGGGTATTAGGGCAGTATAGGGGGTATTAGGGCAGTAGGGGGGTATTAGGGCAGTAGGGGGGTATTAGGGCAGTAGGGGGGGTATTAGGGCAGTAGGGGGGGTATTAGGGCAGTAGGGGGGTATTAGGGCAGTAGGGGGGTATTAGGGCAGTAGGGGGGGTATTAGGGCAGTAGGGGGGGTATTAGGGCAGTAGGGGGGGTATTAGGGCAGTAGGGGGGGTATTAGGGCAGTAGGGGGGTATTAGGGCAGTAGGGGGGTATTAGGGCAGTAGAGGGGTATTAGGGCAGTAGGGGGTATTAGGGCAGTAGGGGGGAGTATTAGGGCAGTAGGGGGGTATTAGGGCAGTAGGGGGGTATTAGGGCAGTAGGGGGGGTATTAGGGCAGTAGGGGGGGTATTAGGGCAGTAGGGGGGTATTAGGGCAGTAGGGGGGGGTATTAGGGCAGCAGGGGGGTATTAGGGCAGCAGGGGGGTATTAGGGCAGTATAGGGAGTATTAGGGCAGTATAGGAAGTATTAGGGCAGTAGGGGGAGTATTAGGGCAGCTAGGGGGAGTATTAGGGCAGTTAGGGGGGTATTAGGGCAGTTAGGGGGGTATTAGGGCAGCTAGGGGGGTATTAGGGCAGCTAGGGGGGTATTAGGGCAGTATAGGGGGTATTAGGGCAGTATAGGGGGTATTAGGGCAGCAGGGGGGTATTAGGGCAGTATAGGGGGTATTAGGGCAGTATAGGGGGTATTAGGGCAGTATAGGGGGTATTAGGGCAGTAGGGGGGGTATTAGGGCAGTAGGGGGGGTATTAGGGCAGTTAGGGGGGTATTAGGGCAGTTAGGGGGGTATTAGGGCAGTATAGGGGGGGGTATTAGGGCAGTAGGGGGGTATTAGGGCAGTAGGGGGGTATTAGGGCAGTTAGGGGGGTATTAGGGCAGTTAGGGGGGTATTAGGGCAGTTAGGGGGGTATTAGGGCAGTTAGGGGGGTATTAGGGCAGTTAGGGGGGTATTAGGGCAGTTAGGGGGGTATTAGGGCAGTTAGGGGGGTATTAGGGCAGTTAGGGGGGTATTAGGGCAGTTAGGGGGGTATTAGGGCAGTTAGGGGGGTATTAGGGCAGTATAGGGGGTATTAGGGCAGTATAGGGGGTATTAGGGCAGTTAGGGGGGTATTAGGGCAGTATAGGGGGTATTAGGGCAGTTAGGGGGGTATTAGGGCAGTTAGGGGGGTATTAGGGCAGTTAGGGGGGTATTAGGGCAGTATAGGGGGTATTAGGGCAGTTAGGGGGGTATTAGGGCAGTTAGGGGGGTATTAGGGCAGTATAGGGGGTATTAGGGCAGTAGGGGGGTATTAGATTCCAGTCACGGTGGGGCAGTGGGTGGGAGGAGGTATACGGTCGGTACCCGGTAAGTACTCGGTGTGTCGGGCCGCTCAGTCTCTCCGGACAATCTGCGCTCACACTGGGGCCCAGCTCGGTATGGCCGCCGCCATTTTGGGCTAAACTTACAGACACTGCTAACAGACAGCACCGCGCATGCCCGGCCGCCATCTTACTACACCCAGAGCCTCTGCCATTCCGCCATCTTACTACACCCAGAGCCCCTGACGTTCCGCCATCTTACTACACCCAGTAACGGGTATTCTATCGCAAGCGCACACCAACTAGGTAGGGATTTTTCACGGGGTAGGGGAAATCAACGCTACAGTGGCGGAATGTCAGAGGCTCTGGGTGTAGTAAGATGGCGGAACGTCAGGGGCTCGGGGTGTAGTAAGATGGCGGAATGTCAGAGGCTCTGGGTGTAGTAAGATGGCGGAACGTCAGGGGCTCGGGGTGTAGTAAGATGGCGGAACGTCAGGGACTCTGGGTGTAGTAAGATGGCGGAACGTCAGGGGCTCGGGGTGTACTAAGATGGCGGAATGTCAGAGGCTCTGGGTGTACTAAGATGGCGGAATGTCAGAGACTCTGGGTGTACTAAGATGGCGGAATGTCAGAGACTCTGGGTGTACTAAGATGGCGGAATGTCAGAGACTCTGGGTGTAGTAAGATGGCGGAACGTCGGAGGCTCTGGGTGTAGTAAGATGGCGGAATGGCAGAGGCTCTGGGTGTACTAAGATGGCGGAATGTCAGAGGCTCTGGGTGTACTAAGATGGCGGAGAGCGACTTCCGCCGCTAGGGGACTATTTCCGGTTATCTGCTCGTTTCGCCCTCGTGCTTCCTCTCCAGCAGCCGCACAGCTCGAGACAACATGGAAAGGGGGGGCAGAAAGAGACCCCAAAACACAGAGACCACCGAGGAGACGGTAACTATAGCAACAACTGAGAGTGAGACTGACTGTGTGAGAGAGAGAGAGACTGTGAGAGAGAGAGAGACTGTGAGAGAGAGAGAGACTGTGAGAGAGAGACTGTGAGAGAGAGAGAGACTGTGAGAGAGAGAGACTGTGAGAGAGAGACAGACTGTGAGAGTGAGAGAGAGACTGTGACTGTGAGAGTGAGAGAGAGACTGTGACTGTGAGAGTGAGAGAGAGACTGACTGTGAGAGTGAGAGAGAGACTGACTGTGAGAGTGAGAGAGAGACTGACTGTGAGAGTGAGAGAGAGACTGACTGTGAGAGTGAGAGAGAGACTGACTGTGAGAGTGAGAGAGAGAGACTGAGACTGTGAGAGTGAGAGAGAGAGACTGAGACTGTGAGAGTGAGAGAGAGACTGAGACTGTGAGAGTGAGAGAGAGACTGAGACTGTGAGAGTGAGAGAGAGACTGAGACTGTGAGAGTGAGAGAGAGACTGAGACTGTGAGAGTGAGAGAGAGACTGAGACTGTGAGAGTGAGAGAGAGACTGAGACTGTGAGAGTGAGAGAGAGACCGAGACTGTGAGAGTGAGAGAGAGACTGAGACTGTGAGAGTGAGAGAGAGACTGAGACTGTGAGAGTGAGAGAGAGACTGAGACTGTGAGAGTGAGAGAGAGACTGAGACTGTGAGAGTGAGAGAGAGACTGAGACTGTGAGAGTGAGAGAGAGACTGAGACTGTGAGAGTGAGAGAGAGACTGAGACTGTGAGAGTGAGAGAGAGACTGAGACTGTGAGAGTGAGAGAGAGACTGAGACTGTGAGAGTGAGAGAGAGACTGAGACTGTGAGAGTGAGAGAGAGACTGAGACTGTGAGAGTGAGAGAGAGACTGAGACTGTGAGAGTGAGAGAGAGACTGAGACTGTGAGAGTGAGAGAGAGACTGAGACTGTGAGAGTGAGAGAGAGACTGAGACTGTGAGAGTGAGAGAGAGACTGACTGTGAGAGTGAGAGAGAGACTGACTGTGAGAGTGAGAGAGAGACTGTGAGAGTGAGAGAGAGACTGTGAGAGTGAGAGAGAGACTGTGAGAGTGAGAGAGAGACTGTGAGAGTGAGAGAGAGACTGTGAGAGTGAGAGAGAGACTGTGAGAGTGAGAGAGAGACTGTGAGAGTGAGAGAGAGACTGTGAGAGTGAGAGAGAGACTGTGAGAGTGAGAGAGAGACTGTGAGAGTGAGAGAGAGACTGTGAGAGTGAGAGAGAGACTGTGAGAGTGAGAGAGAGACTGTGAGAGTGAGAGAGAGACTGTGAGAGTGAGAGAGAGACTGTGAGAGTGAGAGAGAGACTGTGAGAGTGAGAGAGAGACTGTGAGAGTGAGAGAGAGACTGTGAGAGTGAGAGAGAGACTGTGAGAGTGAGAGAGAGACTGTGAGAGTGAGAGAGAGACTGTGAGAGTGAGAGAGAGACTGTGAGAGTGAGAGAGAGACTGTGAGAGTGAGAGAGAGACTGTGAGAGTGAGAGAGAGACTGTGAGAGTGAGAGAGAGACTGTGAGAGTGAGAGAGAGACTGTGAGAGTGAGAGAGAGAGTGAGAGAGAGACTGTGACTGTGACTGTGAGAGTGAGAGAGAGACTGTGACTGTGACTGTGAGAGTGAGAGAGAGACTGTGACTGTGACTGTGAGAGTGAGAGAGAGACTGTGACTGTGACTGTGAGAGTGAGAGAGAGACTGTGACTGTGACTGTGAGAGTGAGAGAGAGACTGTGACTGTGAGAGTGAGAGAGAGACTGTGACTGTGAGAGTGAGAGAGAGACTGTGACTGTGAGAGTGAGAGAGAGACTGTGAGAGTGAGAGAGAGACTGTGAGAGTGAGAGAGAGACTGTGAGAGTGAGAGAGAGACTGTGAGAGTGAGAGAGAGACTGTGAGAGTGAGAGAGAGACTGTGAGAGTGAGAGAGAGACTGTGAGAGTGAGAGAGAGACTGTGAGAGTGAGAGAGAGACTGTGAGAGTGAGAGAGAGACTGTGAGAGTGAGAGAGAGACTGAGACTGTGAGAGTGAGAGAGAGACTGACTGTGAGAGTGAGAGAGAGACTGACTGTGAGAGTGAGAGAGAGACTGACTGTGAGAGTGAGAGAGAGACTGACTGTGAGAGTGAGAGAGAGACTGACTGTGAGAGTGAGAGAGAGACTGACTGTGAGAGTGAGAGAGAGACTGACTGTGAGAGTGAGAGAGAGACTGTGAGAGTGAGAGAGAGACTGTGAGAGTGAGAGAGAGACTGTGAGAGTGAGAGAGAGACTGTGAGAGTGAGAGAGAGACTGTGAGAGTGAGAGAGAGACTGTGAGAGTGAGAGAGAGACTGTGAGAGTGAGAGAGAGACTGTGAGAGTGAGAGAGAGACTGTGAGAGTGAGAGAGAGACTGTGAGAGTGAGAGAGAGACTGTGAGAGTGAGAGAGAGACTGTGACTGTGAGAGTGAGAGAGAGACTGTGACTGTGAGAGTGAGAGAGAGACTGACTGTGAGAGTGAGAGAGAGACTGAGACTGTGAGAGTGAGAGAGAGACTGTGAGAGTGAGAGAGAGACTGTGAGAGTGAGAGAGAGACTGTGAGAGTGAGAGAGAGACTGTGAGAGTGAGAGAGAGACTGTGAGAGTGAGAGAGAGACTGTGAGAGTGAGAGAGAGACTGTGAGAGTGAGAGAGAGACTGTGAGAGTGAGAGAGAGACTGTGAGAGTGAGAGAGAGACTGTGAGAGTGAGAGAGAGACTGTGAGAGTGAGAGAGAGACTGTGAGAGTGAGAGAGAGACTGTGAGAGTGAGACTGTGAGAGAGAGACTGTGAGAGTGAGAGAGAGACTGTGAGAGTGAGAGAGAGACTGTGAGAGTGAGAGAGAGACTGTGAGAGTGAGAGAGAGACTGTGAGAGTGAGAGAGAGACTGTGAGAGTGAGAGAGAGACTGTGAGAGTGAGAGAGAGACTGTGAGAGTGAGAGAGAGACTGTGAGAGTGAGAGAGAGACTGTGAGAGTGAGAGAGAGACTGTGAGAGTGAGAGAGAGACTGTGAGAGTGAGAGAGAGACTGTGAGAGTGAGAGAGAGACTGTGAGAGTGAGAGAGAGACTGTGAGAGTGAGAGAGAGAGTGAGAGTGAGAGAGAGACTGTGACTGTGACTGTGAGAGTGAGAGAGAGACTGTGACTGTGACTGTGAGAGTGAGAGAGAGACTGTGACTGTGACTGTGAGAGTGAGAGAGAGACTGTGACTGTGAGAGTGAGAGAGAGACTGTGACTGTGAGAGTGAGAGAGAGACTGTGACTGTGAGAGTGAGAGAGAGACTGTGAGAGTGAGAGAGAGACTGTGAGAGTGAGAGAGAGACTGTGAGAGTGAGAGAGAGACTGTGAGAGTGAGAGAGAGACTGTGAGAGTGAGAGAGAGACTGTGAGAGTGAGAGAGAGACTGTGAGAGTGAGAGAGAGACTGTGAGAGTGAGAGAGAGACTGTGAGAGTGAGAGAGAGACTGTGAGAGTGAGAGAGAGACTGTGAGAGTGAGAGAGAGACTGTGAGAGTGAGAGAGAGACTGTGAGAGTGAGAGAGAGACTGTGAGAGTGAGAGAGAGACTGTGAGAGTGAGAGAGAGACTGAGACTGTGAGAGTGAGAGAGAGACTGAGA
This sequence comes from Pelobates fuscus, assembly GCF_036172605.1. Classification (NCBI taxonomy): domain Eukaryota; kingdom Metazoa; phylum Chordata; class Amphibia; order Anura; family Pelobatidae; genus Pelobates; species Pelobates fuscus. The sequence goes on along the minus strand of NC_086320.1, from coordinate 5,307,852 downwards.
CTGTGAGAGTGAGAGAGAGACTGAGACTGTGAGAGTGAGAGAGAGACTGACTGTGAGAGTGAGAGAGAGACTGACTGTGAGAGTGAGAGAGAGACTGACTGTGAGAGTGAGAGAGAGACTGACTGTGAGAGTGAGAGAGAGACTGTGAGAGTGAGAGAGAGACTGTGAGAGTGAGAGAGAGACTGTGAGAGTGAGAGAGAGACTGTGAGAGTGAGAGAGAGACTGTGAGAGTGAGAGAGAGACTGTGAGAGTGAGAGAGAGACTGTGAGAGTGAGAGAGAGACTGTGAGAGTGAGAGAGAGACTGTGAGAGTGAGAGAGAGACTGTGAGAGTGAGAGAGAGACTGTGAGAGTGAGAGAGAGACTGTGAGAGTGAGAGAGAGACTGTGACTGTGAGAGTGAGAGAGAGACTGTGACTGTGAGAGTGAGAGAGAGACTGAGACTGTGAGAGTGAGAGAGAGACTGAGACTGTGAGAGTTAGAGAGAGACTGAGACTGTGAGAGTGAGAGAGAGACTGAGACTGTGAGAGTGAGAGAGAGACTGAGACTGTGAGAGTGAGAGAGAGACTGAGACTGTGAGAGTGAGAGAGAGACTGAGACTGTGAGAGTGAGAGAGAGACTGTGAGAGTGAGAGTGAGAGAGAGAGAGTGAGAGAGAGACTGAGACTGAGACTGTGAGAGTGAGAGTGAGAGAGAGAGAGTGAGAGAGAGACTGAGACTGAGACTGTGAGAGTGAGAGTGAGAGAGAGAGAGTGAGAGAGAGACTGAGACTGAGACTGAGACTGAGACTGTGAGAGTGAGACTGAGACTGTGAGAGTGAGAGAGAGACTGACTGTGAGAGTGAGAGAGAGACTGACTGTGAGAGTGAGAGAGAGACTGACTGTGAGAGAGAGAGAGAGACTGACTGTGTGAGAGAGAGAGAGAGACTGACTGTGTGAGAGAGAGAGAGAGACTGACTGTGTGAGAGAGAGAGACTGACTGTGTGAGAGAGAGAGACTGACTGTGTGAGAGAGAGAGACTGACTGTGTGAGAGAGAGAGACTGACTGTGTGAGAGAGAGAGACTGTGTGAGAGAGAGAGACTGTGTGAGAGAGAGAGACTGTGTGAGAGAGAGAGACTGTGTGAGAGAGAGAGACTGTGTGAGAGAGAGAGACTGTGTGAGAGAGAGAGAGACTGTGTGAGAGAGAGAGAGACTGACTGTGAGAGAGAGAGACTGACTGTGAGAGAGAGAGACTGACTGTGAGAGAGAGAGACTGACTGTGAGAGAGAGAGACTGACTGTGAGAGAGAGAGACTGACTGTGAGAGAGAGAGACTGACTGTGAGAGAGAGAGACTGACTGTGAGAGAGAGAGACTGACTGTGAGAGAGAGAGACTGACTGTGAGAGAGAGAGACTGACTGTGAGAGAGAGAGACTGACTGTGAGAGAGAGAGACTGACTGTGAGAGAGAGAGACTGACTGTGAGAGAGAGAGACTGACTGTGAGAGAGAGAGAGAGACTGACTGTGAGAGAGAGAGAGAGACTGACTGTGAGAGAGAGAGAGAGACTGACTGTGAGAGAGAGAGAGAGACTGACTGTGAGAGAGAGAGACTGACTGCGAGAGAGAGAGACTGACTGCGAGAGAGAGAGACTGACTGACTGACTGCGAGAGAGAGAGACTGACTGACTGACTGCGAGAGAGAGAGACTGACTGACTGACTGCGAGAGAGAGAGACTGACTGACTGACTGACTGCGAGAGAGAGAGACTGACTGACTGACTGACTGCGAGAGAGAGAGACTGACTGACTGACTGACTGCGAGAGAGAGAGACTGACTGACTGACTGACTGCGAGAGAGACTGACTGACTGACTGACTGACTGCGAGAGAGACTGACTGACTGCGAGAGAGACTGACTGACTGCGAGAGAGACTGACTGACTGCGAGAGAGACTGACTGACTGCGAGAGAGACTGACTGACTGCGAGAGAGACTGACTGACTGCGAGAGAGACTGACTGACTGCGAGAGAGACTGACTGACTGCGAGAGAGACTGACTGACTGCGAGAGAGACTGACTGACTGCGAGAGAGACTGACTGACTGCGAGAGAGACTGACTGACTGCGAGAGAGACTGACTGACTGCGAGAGAGACTGACTGACTGCGAGAGAGACTGACTGACTGCGAGAGAGACTGACTGACTGCGAGAGAGACTGACTGACTGCGAGAGAGACTGACTGACTGCGAGAGAGACTGACTGACTGCGAGAGAGACTGACTGACTGCGAGAGAGACTGACTGACTGCGAGAGAGACTGACTGACTGCGAGAGAGACTGACTGACTGCGAGAGAGACTGACTGACTGCGAGAGAGACTGACTGACTGCGAGAGAGACTGACTGACTGCGAGAGAGACTGACTGACTGCGAGAGAGACTGACTGACTGCGAGAGAGACTGACTGACTGCGAGAGAGACTGACTGACTGCGAGAGAGACTGACTGACTGCGAGAGAGACTGACTGACTGCGAGAGAGACTGACTGACTGCGAGAGAGACTGACTGACTGCGAGAGAGACTGACTGACTGCGAGAGAGACTGACTGACTGCGAGAGAGACTGACTGACTGCGAGAGAGACTGACTGACTGCGAGAGAGACTGACTGACTGCGAGAGAGACTGACTGACTGCGAGAGAGACTGACTGACTGCGAGAGAGACTGACTGACTGCGAGAGAGACTGACTGACTGCGAGAGAGACTGACTGACTGCGAGAGAGACTGACTGACTGCGAGAGAGACTGACTGCGAGAGAGACTGACTGACTGACTGACTGACTGCGAGAGAGACTGACTGACTGACTGACTGACTGCGAGAGAGAGACTGACTGACTGACTGACTGACTGCGAGAGAGAGAGACTGACTGACTGACTGACTGACTGCGAGAGAGAGACTGACTGACTGACTGACTGACTGCGAGAGAGAGACTGACTGACTGACTGACTGACTGCGAGAGAGACTGACTGACTGCGAGAGAGAGAGAGAGACTGACTGACTGACTGACTGACTGCGAGAGAGAGAGACTGACTGACCTGCGAGAGAGAGACTGACTGACTGACTGACCTGCGAGAGAGAGACTGACTGACTGACTGACTGCGAGAGAGAGACTGACTGACTGACTGACTGCGAGAGAGAGACTGACTGACTGACTGACTGCGAGAGAGAGACTGACTGACTGACTGACTGCGAGAGAGAGACTGACTGACTGACTGACTGCGAGAGAGAGACTGACTGACTGACTGACTGCGAGAGAGAGACTGACTGACTGACTGACTGACTGCGAGAGAGAGACTGACTGACTGACTGACTGACTGCGAGAGAGACTGACTGACTGCGAGAGAGAGAGAGAGAGAGAGACTGACTGACTGACTGACTGACTGTGAGAGAGAGAGAGACTGACTGACTGACTGACTGTGAGAGAGAGAGAGACTGACTGACTGACTGACTGTGAGAGAGAGAGAGACTGACTGACTGTGAGAGAGAGAGAGACTGACTGACTGACTGACTGTGAGAGAGAGAGAGACTGACTGACTGACTGACTGTGAGAGAGAGAGAGACTGACTGACTGACTGCGAGAGAGAGAGACTGACTGACTGACTGCGAGAGAGAGAGACTGACTGACTGACTGCGAGAGAGAGAGACTGACTGACTGACTGCGAGAGAGAGAGACTGACTGACTGACTGACTGCGAGAGAGAGAGACTGACTGACTGACTGACTGCGAGAGAGACTGACTGACTGACTGACTGCGAGAGAGACTGACTGACTGACTGACTGACTGCGAGAGAGACTGACTGACTGACTGACTGCGAGAGAGACTGACTGACTGACTGACTGCGAGAGAGACTGACTGACTGACTGACTGCGAGAGAGACTGACTGACTGACTGACTGACTGCGAGAGAGAGAGACTGACTGACTGACTGACTGCGAGAGAGAGAGACTGACTGACTGACTGACTGCGAGAGAGAGAGACTGACTGACTGACTGCGAGAGAGAGAGACTGACTGACTGACTGCGAGAGAGAGAGACTGACTGACTGACTGCGAGAGAGAGAGACTGACTGACTGACTGACTGCGAGAGAGAGAGACTGACTGACTGACTGACTGCGAGAGAGAGAGACTGACTGACTGACTGACTGCGAGAGAGAGAGACTGACTGACTGACTGACTGCGAGAGAGAGAGACTGACTGACTGACTGACTGACTGCGAGAGAGAGAGACTGACTGACTGACTGACTGACTGCGAGAGAGAGAGACTGACTGACTGACTGCGAGAGAGAGAGACTGACTGACTGACTGACTGCGAGAGAGAGAGACTGACTGTGTGTGTGTGTGAGAGAGAGAGACTGACTGTGTGTGTGTGTGTGTGAGAGAGAGAGAGAGAGAGAGACACACACTGACTGTGTGAGAGAGACACACTGACTGTGTGTGAGAGAGATCCGTCTGGGACCGGCGGTCTGGCTGTCTCTCTGTCTAGGACCGGCGGTCTGGCTGTCTCTCTGTCTAGGACCGGCGGTCTGGCTGTCTCTCTGTCTAGGACCGGCGGTCTGGCTGTCTCTCTGTCTAGGACCGGCGGTCTGGCTGTCTCTCTGTCTAGGACCGGCGGCCTGGCTGTCTCTCTGTCTAGGACCGGCGGCCTGGCTGTCTCTCTGTCTAGGACCGGCGGCCTGGCTGTCTCTCTGTCTAGGACCGGCGGCCTGGCTGTCTCTCTGTCTAGGACCGGCGGCCTGGCTGTCTCTCTGTCTAGGACCGGCGGCCTGGCTGTCTCTCTGTCTAGGACCGGCGGCCTGGCTGTCTCTCTGTCTAGGACCGGCGGCCTGGCTGTCTCTCTGTCTAGGACCGGCGGCCTGGCTGTCTCTCTGTCTAGGACCGGCGGCCTGGCTGTCTCTCTGTCTAGGACCGGCGGCCTGGCTGTCTCTCTGTCTAGGACCGGCGGCCTGGCTGTCTCTCTGTCTAGGACCGGCGGCCTGGCTGTCTCTCTGTCTAGGACCGGCGGCCTGGCTGTCTCTCTGTCTAGGACCGGCGGCCTGGCTGTCTCTCTGTCTAGGACCGGCGGCCTGGCTGTCTCTCTGTCTAGGACCGGCGGCCTGGCTGTCTCTCTGTCTAGGACCGGCGGCCTGGCTGTCTCTCTGTCTAGGACCGGCGGCCTGGCTGTCTCTCTGTCTAGGACCGGCGGCCTGGCTGTCTCTCTGTCTAGGACCGGCGGCCTGGCTGTCTCTCTGTCTAGGACCGGCGGCCTGGCTGTCTCTCTGTCTAGGACAGGCGGCCTGGCTGTCTCTCTGTCTAGGACAGGCGGCCTGGCTGTCTCTCTGTCTAGGACAGGCGGCCTGGCTGTCTCTCTGTCTAGGACAGGCGGCCTGGCTGTCTCTCTGTACTGTTGAAGCAAATTTAGGAGGAATCGTGAAGATTAGACATTGTCATGGGGAATGCGGATTGAAGGCTTGGGTTTAACGTACTCGTTTTCATTACAGGAGACCCTCTTACTTGGGAAAGCTGATGTGCTGAGTGATGGCGACAGCGAGGATCTCAGCGACAGTGAAGAAAGCGTTTACTCTGGCCTAGAAAGCTCTGGGAGTGAAAGCAGTGATGAGGAAACGGAGGGCAGAGTGGAAGAGGATGGATTAGATAATGGGGAGACACCCACCCTAAACGTAAAGGTAAGGTACCCACGATTGAGTGACCGACTGTCTAATCTCCGCACAGTGTGGGAGAGAGTTAATTTATCATGTCTCTTGCTGTTTCAGACTTCCATTCCCAGGAAAGCGTTAAATCAGTCGGAGCAGAGCGGGCCTTCCGCACAGAGTAACGAGTATGAGCATGACTCGTCTGACGAGGAGGTGAGCTTCACTGATTCACGGCGGTTTAGCAAAGTTTGTTTGGTGCCGTTTACTAACCGTTTTTCTTTAGTACTCGTTTCCTTCTTTGACACGTTCTACTCCTTCGTAAACATGGTGTGTGAGCGAGAGTACGTCTACTTTAGTATTAAAGGAGCACTTCACGCACGCTGTAGTGGTTATGGTGCCAGGAGTGCCCAGGAGCAGGCTGTGATGATTATTGGCAATGTCCATTGATTAGTAGAGTCGGCTACACCGGGGATAACGCCAAAAAATCATGGAGGTGATCTGATTACTGCCGTCACTATGCGGCATTGTAGGCCATTCACACAGGCACGGTTTCTGTGCACATCTTCTATTTTCTGATTCTTGCTCTGCTGTAATGAGTGGTGAGGGAGGTGGGAGAAAAATTCCCACAATGCAGTCATGATGCCTTAAAGGGACAGTATAATCACCAGAACAACTTCAGCTTAATGTACAATATACAGCTTAATGTACAATATACAGCTTAATGTACAATATACAGCTTAATGTACGGTATACAGCGTAATGGACGGTATACAGCGTAATGGACGGTATACAGCGTAATGGACGGTATACAGCGTAATGGACGGTATACAGCGTAATGGACGGTATACAGCGTAATGGACGGTATACAGCGTAATGGACGGTATACAGCGTAATGGACGGTATACAGCGTAATGGACGGTATACAGCGTAATGGACGGTATACAGCGTAATGGACGGTATACAGCGTAATGGACGGTATACAGCGTAATGGACGGTATACAGCGTAATGGACGGTATACAGCGTAATGGACGGTATACAGCGTAATGGACGGTATACAGCGTAATGGACGGTATACAGCGTAATGGACGGTATACAGCGTAATGGACGGTATACAGCGTAATGGACGGTATACAGCGTAATGGACGGTATACAGCGTAATGGACGGTATACAGCGTAATGGACGGTATACAGCGTAATGGACGGTATACAGCGTAATGGACGGTATACAGCGTAATGGACGGTATACAGCGTAATGGACGGTATACAGCGTAATGGACGGTATACAGCGTAATGGACGGTATACAGCGTAATGGACGGTATACAGCGTAATGGACGGTATACAGCGTAATGGACGGTATACAGCGTAATGGACGGTATACAGCGTAATGGACGGTATACAGCGTAATGGACGGTATACAGCGTAATGGACGGCATACAGCGTAATGGACGGTATACAGCGTAATGTACGGTATACAGCGTAATGTACGGTATACAGCGTAATGTACGGTATACAGCGTAATGTACGGTATACAGCGTAATGTACGGTATACAGCGTAATGTACGGTATACAGCTTAATGTACAATATACAGCTTAATGTACGGTATATACAGCTTAATGTACGGTATACAACTTAATGTATAGTATGCAGCGTAATGTACAATATACAGCTTAATGTACGGTATACAGCGTAATGTACGGTATACAACTTAATGTATAGTATGCAGCGTAATGGACGGTATACAGCGTAATGGACGGTATACAGCGTAATGGACGGTATACAGCGTAATGGACGGTATACAGCGTAATGGACGGTATACAGCGTAATGGACGGTATACAGCGTAATGGACGGTATACAGCTTAATGGACGGTATACAGCTTAATGGACGGTATATAGCTTAATGGACGGTATATAGCTTAATGGACGGTATATAGCTTAATGGACGGTATATAGCTTAATGGACGGTATATAGCTTAATGGACGGTATATAGCTTAATGGACGGTATATAGCTTAATGGACGGTATATAGCTTAATGGACGGTATATAGCTTAATGGACGGTATATAGCTTAATGGACGGTATATAGCTTAATGGACGGTATATAGCTTAATGGACGGTATATAGCTTAATGGACGGTATATAGCTTAATGGACGGTATACAGCTTAATGTATTATACAGTTTAATGTACGGTATATAGCTTAATGGACGGTATATAGCTTAATGGACGGTATATAGCTTAATGGACGGTATATAGCTTAATGGACGGTATATAGCTTGATGTACGGTATACAGCTTGATGTACGGTATATAGCTTGATGTACGGTATATAGCTTGATGTACGGTATACAGCTTGATGTACGGTATACAGCTTGATGTACGGTATACAGCTTGATGTACGGTATACAGCTTGATGTACGGTATATAGCTTAATGTAGTTGTTCTGGTGAGTATAATCATTGCCTTCAGGCATTTTAATGCAAACTCTGCCTTTTCAGAGAAAAGGCAGTGTTGACAGTCCCCCTTAGGAATACCTCCGGGGGGTGGGGGGAACTGCAGGCATTTGTAAGCAAACACTGTCTTTTTAAAGAAAATGCAGTGTTTACATTACAGCCTAGGGATACCTCTGCTAGCCACTCCTCAGGTGGCTGCTAGAGGTGCTTCCTGGGGCAGTGCTGCACAGTGTGATTGAGATCCTCTGTATGGAGATTCATTGAGGAGATGCCGATTGCCCAGCGGTGTTTGGCCCTGGTGGACCCATGTGGCGTTTGGTAAAATATGCGTTTATTACCTTTTTAGGGGGAGCCAGCCGCCTAAATATGGTCTTAACACTACAGGATCGGGAAGACACGTGTGTTCTTGACCCAATAGTGTTCCTTTTAATATAATTTATATAGAATGCTGTCATTGCCTCAAGTCTGATACTTGATTATTGGATACAGTAAACGTTCATTGAAAACAAGTTTACCTTTCAAACATCAAACTTGAAAATTTTAATGCAATGTCGGCCATAATAATGGAAGCAGCAGAAAATCACCTAACCAACAGATATACAGGGTATAGAAATGGCAGGTCCTCCGACTGACTTCCTTTCTTTCAGGGGAAACCGAGGTCCAAAGCAATCCAACGCACAGGTTAGACAACAAGGGAAATACGAACAGCTTCCATGACCAGAAAACGCTGCGGGCACATGACACTGGAAGCCATCAGAAATAATCCTAAAGTACAAGCAATATTCGTACAATTCTCAAAATACGTTGCATTAAAGGGACACTCCGGGCACCCAGACCACTTCTGCTAACTGGAGTGGTCTGGGTGCCAACTCCCACTACCCTTAACCCTGCAAGTGTAATTATTGCAGTTTTCATAAACTAAACAGCCACTAGAGGGCACTTCCGTGTGCTAGAGCGTCGCTGGGCGTCCTCACGCTATGTGAGAACCTCCAGCGTCACTGAAATCCCCATAGGAAAGCATTGGAAGCATTTATCAATGCTTTCCTATGGGGGGGGTTTCTAATGCGCATGGGCGGACCCTCCTATGGGGAGTAGCGTGGGCGGACCCTGACCCAGCGCCGAGGGACACTGGGGCTGGATACAGGTAAGTAACCCCTTCAGCAACCTGGGATGGGGGGTGGGAGGGATAGGGGACCTGCAGTGCCAGGAAAACAGTTTGTTTTCCTGGCACTGGAGAGTCCCTTTAACAGCATGTAATGTAATGGAAAGAAGATATCCATAGAACAAACCATGAGAGCAAGAAAGGAGACCATTCTGTAACGGACGAAATGGAGGTAAAATATTCCCGTCCTTAATAAAATTGTAATTATTTTTACGCCATGGCTTGAAATTATCTTCATTTTAAGGAAAGACAGGAGGCTTCATAATTTGCGATTTTTATGTAAGAAATTAAAAAACGAATATAAGTCTACAAGGGCGATCCCCTAGACCGATCAGGACAACGTAAAATATCAGACTATATAGTGTATAAACAGAGCGAGCCCTGCTTCTATCTATCTATCTATGGATTTATATAGTGTATAAACAGAGCGAGTCCTGCTTCTATCTATCTATCTATCTATGGATTTATATAGTGTATAAACAGAGCGAATCCTGCTTCTATCTATCTATGGATTTATATAGTGTATAAACAGAGCGAGTCCTGCTTCTATCTATCTATCTATGGATTTATATAGTGTATAAACAGAGCGAGTCCTGCTTCTATCTATCTATCTATCTATGGATTTATATAGTGTATAAACAGAGCGAGCCCTGCTTCTATCTATCTATGGATTTATATAGTGTATAAACAGAGCGAGTCCTGCTTCTATCTATCTATCTATGGATTTATATAGTGTATAAACAGAGCGAGCCCTGCTTCTATCTATCTATGGATTTATATAGTGTATACACAGAGCGAGCCCTGCTTCTATCTATCTATCTATGGATTTATATAGTGTATAAACAGAGCAAGCCATGCTTCTATCTATCTATCTGTGGATTTATATAGTGTATAAACAGAGCGAGCCCTGCTTCTATCTATGGATTGATATAGTGTATAAACAGAGCGAGTCCTGCTTCTTTCTATCTATGGATTTATATAGTGTATAAACAGAGCGAGCCCTGCTTCTATCTATCTATGGATTTATATAGTGTATAAACAGAGCGAGCCCTGCTTCTATCTATCTATGGGTTTATATAGTGTATAAACAGAGCGAGCCCTGCTTCTATCCATCTATGGATTTATATAGTGTATAAACAGAGCGAGCCCTGCTTCTATCTATCTATGGATTTATATAGTGTATAAACAGAGCGAGCCCTGCTTCTATCTATCTATGGGTTTATATAGTGTATAAACAGAGCGAGCCCTGCTTCTATCCATCTATGGATTTATATAGTGTATAAACAGAGCGAGCCCTGCTTCTATCTATCTATGGATTTATATAGTGTATAAACAGAGCGAGTCCTGCTTCTATCTATGGATTTATTGTAGCGGATTGGTACCGGGCTGTCCCACGACATGTATGAGAATAAGTGTATTTGGTCATATGGCTGGTTTAATGTGTATGTACATGTATAGAAAGCATGGTATCCGGGTATAATGACAGTTAAATGTATGTAAAGAATTGTATTCCTCTAGTTGTTCGGTAGAATCATTCAAATAAAACAAGGGAATGAAACTACCGAACAACCAGACCACCCAGGAATGAGTGTGCCTCCAATTACCGTTTGCAACAATGTTGCAAACAGGTAATTGGCAATCCGTGCAGTGTGGTCTTTGTCCTCTGGGTGGCCGCCATTCGGGAAACAAACACGTGGCGGCGGCCATCTTAAACTACCGAACAGCGGTGTTTTGCCGTCGAGTGTCTGGAACTAAAATCGGACACTTGACTAGGCAAACACTGCTGAGACCTCCATACTTCCAGAAATTCGTATGGAAACTACCGAATGACCCGCCGTTCGGTAGAAAGAGCCCCATAAACAAGGGAATTCATTCAAACCCTGTCCAGGCTCTATAACACAGGCAATTCGCCTGTTTTCATTCCCTTGTTTGTGACCGACCGCAGGGCCAAAATGCATGGAACTGTTTTCGGATACTTTACCCATGCGGTCGGTCAAATCTTTGGAACCCCATATCTCACGAACCATTCATCCGAATGGGCTAATTTTTAAGTATGTTGGTCCCCCAGAATAGAGCTATCTGGGGATGTTGGATTTGTGGATGTACCCCAAGTATTTAGGGTACATCCAAAACTCGAGGAAAACTGTGTACACAATAAGGGGATTATGATGCTAGAGGAGGGGAGGAGATCTGTGGGAGGTTACTACTTAGAGATTGGATAATGTCTTAAGTGTTAGAACCTCCTCCCTTGCATGGGAGAGGGCTTTATAAGGAACTGTGGAATAAAGCTTGTCAGTCTACTCCTGAAACTGTGTGTCGTCCAGTTATTGGGATTGCGATGGGGATACTGCTGTATTACTTTACCTGCTGGAAACCTTGCCTATGGACTTAACATCACCTTGTTCCTGAGCCTCACTGGAATCTCTAGTGGAGAATAGCTGTGCAAGATCGGCTCTCCGCTACATTGGTTGGCAGCGCTGGGATCCAAACTCACAGAGGAACAAGCGTAAATGGAGTACGGATGGAGATTGATTTTTCTGCGCTAAAACGCTCCACGCTAAAGGACCTCCTAGAGGCAAGGGGTATACAAGCCAGCAATAAGAAGAAAGCAGTACTTGTTACAGAACTCATGGCAGAGTACAGAATGGAGGGCGATTCAGTTCCGGCACAGAGGGAGCCGGGAGGAACACCACAAGGATCGGAATTCCAGAGGCAGGTTCAGTTCAGGCTATCCTTTTATGGGGAAAACCCCCCAACAGAAATTGTTACCAGGACAATGGCCGAGGTACAAGAATTCATCCTAAGGACACAGGCACCAGAACAAAGCTCTGCAATTAATGTGCCACAGGAAGGTAAGCCTAAAATACCATACCAGGCTTTTAAAACATATGTGGAGGCAGAGGAAGATATAGACGCTTTCCTGCAAGACTTTGAAAGACTGTGTGCACTGCATAAAATTAACGCAGAGGACTGGGTACCTATTTTGGCCGGAAGGTTAACCGGGAGGGCAGCAGAGGCATATCGGACTGTACCTAATGACGAAATAAGGAATTACAGTAAAGTGAAAGAAATTATACTCGCCAGGTATGCTATAACACCCGAGGCATACCGGCGGAGGTTCCGGGATCTAAAGAAAACAGAGAAGGACTCGCACGCAGAGTGGGCATGCCGATTACAGGGGGCAGCGCTCGGGTGGGTGCAAGCTAGCAAGGCACGTTCTATGGAGGATGTAATACAAATGTTGCTGATGGAGCAGTTCTATGAGGGAGTAACCAATGAGGTCCAGGAATGGGTAAGGGACAGAAACCCTACTTCCCTTACCGAGGCGGCTAGGAAAGCGGATGACTACCTGGATGCACGCAGGTCACAAAAACCTGCAGCTCCAAAAGCAACCTTTAAAACATTCGGGGGAAACAACTACACCCCAGTTTCACCGAGACCGCTACCACCACCTCCACCACCCGCTGCACAGCCCCGGTTCCGACAACCCACCGCTGGCCCCTGTCATCACTGCCAGAAGTGGGGACATTATAAAAGGGAATGCCCACAGCTACGGGACCGTTCCACCTGGATTCGTCCAGGCCCACCTCCACCCAGGGCGGCCGCAGCCCACCACTACCAGGACCTAGTCACCACCCCATATGGTTCCGCAGTCCCCATTACTACTGTGGAACAATGGGAGGTACTGCACGAGGCAGATCCGGTCCAGGCCAATGTGGATAATCTACGGCACCATCGACAGACGGTATATCTGAATGGTACAGCAGTCCGGGGATTACGAGATTCGGGAGCCACCATCACTTTGGTACAGAGCCACCTGATTTCAGATCAGGCAAAACTGAACAAAACTGTTGCCGTCCGGGTAGCTGGGGGAGCAGTGTACCGGCTACCTACAGCAAGGGTACATTTACATTGGGGAGCGGGGGCAGGGGAAGTGGAGGTGGGGTTGATGCCACATTTACCGGCGGAGGTTTTATTGGGGAACGATCTGGGGAGGCTCACTTCTGCTTTTGAGCCCCAGTCACCCACCACAGGAGAGGTCAACCCTGTAGTCACCCGACAACAGGCCCGCACCCAGGACCACAACACACTGCCGGAGGTCCAGGTAAGCAACCCTACCCCCCCTCTAGAATGTGTCCCCTGGGCTCCACCTAATGAATTTGTAGCTGAAGTCGCAACAGACCCCACGCTTCAGGTGTATAGGGACAAGGTTGGCACGGGTTCCCCCGGGGCGGAGGGAGAAAAGTTTATCTGGGATAAACAACTTTTATACAGGGAAACAACCAAACAGATTACGGGGTTAGACCCTATAGCGAGGAGACAATTAGTGGTACCACAGCGGTACCGGGCTGAATTACTCCGGATAGCGCATGATATTCCGCTATCCGGACATCTAGGGGTTAGTCGCACCAGGTACAGACTAACCCAGAGTTTCTTCTGGCCAGGGATTAGCCAGGAAGTACGCAGATATTGCACGACTTGCGATACCTGCCAGAGAGTGGGAAAAGGGGGGGATCGCAGGAAGGCTAAACTTCACCCCTTACCCATAATAGAGGAACCTTTTAGCCGAATAGCGGTGGATCTGATAGGCCCCCTCAATAAAGTTAGCCCGTCAGGAAAACGGTATATTTTAACGGTCGTAGATTATGCCACCAGGTATCCAGAAGCAGTGGCTCTGACCAACATCCACGCTGAGACGGTCGCGGATGCCCTCATGCGGATATTCTCCCGGATGGGATTACCCAGGGAGATTATCTCGGATCAGGGTACCCAGTTTACCGCAGAATTCACCCAACACCTCTGGAGGATCTGTGGCATTAAGCCTATTATCAGCGCCCCTTACCACCCCCAGACGAACGGGCTCTGCGAACGATTCAATGGTACCTTGAAGCAGATGCTCCGAACCTTCGCAGAGACCCACAAGGACTGGGAACGATTCCTGCCGCACCTCCTATTTGCATACCGGGAGGTGCCGCAGGAATCCACAGGGTTCTCCCCGTTTGAATTATTGTTTGGAAGGAGGGTCCGAGGCCCATTGGATCTTATTAGAGAGCATTGGGAGGGAGACCGGAGCACAGATGGCACTCCCATCCTACCATATGTGTTGGCCTTTCGGGACCGCCTAGAAGCGTTGACCAAGACGGTACGGGAAAACCTTCAGGAGGCCCAGACCCGCCAGCGTACATGGTATGATCGGGGAGCCAGGGACCGTAGCTTTCAGGTCGGGCAGAAGGTACTAATTTTAAAACCTGTCCGACATGATAAGTTACAGGCCGCCTGGCAGGGCCCATATAAGGTGGTGGAGCAAAGATGCGATACCACCTATATTATCGGCCCCTGCACAGGGACTGGGGGGCGACGCATGCTCCATGTGAACATGCTGAAGCCCTACCACGAGCGTACTGAGGAGGTAACCGCCATCTGTGCCCCTAACACGGAAGAGTTTGACAGCTTACCCCTCCCCGATTTGCTGGGGGATGGGCAGCTGTCCGGAGATTTAGGGGAGGTTACGCTGGGAGATCGGCTGAGCCCACAGGAGCGGATCGAGGTACAGCAACTATTGGAAGAGAAACGCGACACGTTCTCTAATGTACCTGGATACACGCCTCTGGCAACTCACCGGGTCGAGACCCCAGGGCAACTACCCATGCGCCAGACGCCATACCGCATTCCAGAAGCGGTACGGGCAAGCATGCGTAAGGAGATCGACGAAATGCTCCAACTGGGGGTGATTGAACCCTCAGACAGTCCTTGGGCATCTCCTGTAGTCCTCGTACCAAAGCGAGACGGTACGACCCGCTTCTGCGTGGACTATAGGAGATTGAACGAGAAGACTGTATCTGACGCCTATCCGATGCCCCGGATAGACGAGTTACTGGACAGAATGGCCAGGGGCCAATACCTCACCACTATTGACTTGTGTAAAGGATATTGGCAAATCCCCCTGGCCCCAGACGCCATCCCGAAGTCGGCCTTTGTCACCCCATTTGGCTTGTACCAGTTTAAGGTCATGCCATTTGGGATGAAAAACGCCCCAGCCACCTTCCAAAGGATGGTGGATCGACTCCTAGATGGATTCCAGGACTATACATGTGCCTACCTGGACGATATTGCTATTTTTAGCAATACGTGGCAGGAACACTTAGCTCACATCGGAGCTGTACTAGATAGGATAAGGGAAGCAGGTCTGACCTTGAAGCCGGCCAAGTGTAGTATCGGCATGGCTGAGGTACAATACCTGGGACATAGAGTAGGGTGCGGTAAACAAAAACCCGAACCCGCCAAAGTAGAGGCTGTAGCCCAGTGGCCCACCCCTAGGACTAAGACCCAGGTTTTAGCGTTTCTAGGGACAGCAGGGTATTACCGGAAGTTTGTTCCCAATTATAGCGCCCTGGCCAAACCCCTCACTGACCTGACCCGTAAGAACCTTCCCCGCCAAGTAAACTGGACCCCGGAGTGTGAGCAGGCATTCCAACAATTGAAAAATGCATTGATAAATGCCCCTGTCTTGGCAGCTCCCAATCCAACTAAACGTTTTCTTGTTCACACAGACGCTTCTATGTTTGGATTGGGGGCAGTACTGAGTCAAGTCGGGGCCGATGGCGGGGAACATCCAGTGGCTTACATCAGTCGCAAACTGTTACCTCGAGAAGTAAGCTACGCCGCCATCGAAAAGGAATGCCTGGCTGTGGTGTGGGCCCTAAAGAAGCTACAACCCTATTTATATGGACAGCCCTTTTCCTTGCTCACGGATCACAACCCGTTAGTCTGGCTGAACCGGGTGGCTGGAGACAACGCCAGGCTGCTGCGCTGGAGTTTGGCGCTACAGCCTTTTGACTTTAATATCCAGTACCGGCCGGGTAAGCAGAATGGAAATGCTGACGGGTTGTCAAGACAAACTGACTTAGAGAAATGATCCGTGAGCCCCCGGACATCCCCAAGCCGATCCGTGTTGGATCAGACTGTGTATGCCGGCTTGTGGGCAAGGGGGAGCAGTGTAGCGGATTGGTACCGGGCTGTCCCACGACATGTATGAGAATAAGTGTATTTGGTCATATGGCTGGTTTAATGTGTATGTACATGTATAGAAAGCATGGTATCCGGGTATAATGACAGTTAAATGTATGTAAAGAATTGTATTCCTCTAGTTGTTCGGTAGAATCATTCAAATAAAACAAGGGAATGAAACTACCGAACAACCAGACCACCCAGGAATGAGTGTGCCTCCAATTACCGTTTGCAACAATGTTGCAAACAGGTAATTGGCAATCAGTGCAGTGTGGTCTTTGTCCTCTGGGTGGCCGCCATTCGGGAAACAAACACGTGGCGGCGGCCATCTTAAACTACCGAACAGCGGTGTTTTGCCGTCGAGTGTCTGGAACTAAAATCGGACACTTGATTAGGCAAACACCGCTGAGACCTCCATACTTCCAGAAATTCGTATGGAAACTACCGAATGACCCGCCGTTCGGTAGAAAGAGCCCCATAAACAAGGGAATTCATTCAAACCCTCTCCAGGCTCTATAACACAGGCAATTCGCCTGTTTTCATTCCCTTGTTTGTGACCGACCGCAGGGCCAAAATGCATGGAACTGTTTTCGGATACTTTACCCATGCGGTCGGTCAAATCTTTGGAACCCCATATCTCACGAACCATTCATCCGAATGGGCTAATTTTTAAGTATGTTGGTCCCCCAGAATAGAGCTATCTGGGGATGTTGGATTTGTGGATGTACCCCAAGTATTTAGGGTACATCCAAAACTCGGGGAAAACTGTGTACACAATAAGGGGATTATGATGCTAGAGGAGGGGAGGAGATCTGTGGGAGGTTACTACTTAGAGATTGGATAATGTCTTAAGTGTTAGAACCTCCTCCCTTGCATGGGAGAGGGCTTTATAAGGAACTGTGGAATAAAGCTTGTCAGTCTACTCCTGAAACTGTGTGTCGTCCAGTTATTGGGATTGCGATGGGGATACTGCTGTATTACTTTACCTGCTGGAAACCTTGCCTATGGACTTAACATCACCTTGTTCCTGAGCCTCACTGGAATCTCTAGTGGAGAATAGCTGTGCAAGATCGGCTCTCCGCTACATTTATATAGTGTCTAAACAGAGCGAGCCCTGATTCTATCTATCTATCTATGGATTTATATAGTGTATACACAGAGCGAGTCCTGCTTCTATCTATCTATGGATTTATATAGTGTATAAACAGAGCGAGCCCTGCTTCTATCTATCTATGGATTTATATAGTGTATAAACAGAGCGAACCCTGCTTCTATCTATCTATGGATTTATATAGTGTATAAACAGAGCGAATCCTGCTTCTATCTATCTATGGATTTATATAGTGTATAAACAGAGCGAGTCCTGCTTCTATCTATCTATGGATTTATATAGTGTATAAACAGAGCGAGCCCTGCTTCTATCTATCTATGGATTTATATAGTGTATAAACAGAGCGAGCCCTGCTTCTATCTATCTATGGATTTATATAGTGTATAAACAGAGCGAGCCCTGCTTCTATCCATCTATGGATTTATATAGTGTATAAACAGAGCGAGCCCTGCTTCTATCCATCTATGGATTTATATAGTGTATAAACAGAGCGAGCCCAGCTTCTATCTATCTATGGATTTATATAGTGTATAAACAGAGCGAGCCCTGCTTCTATCTATCTATGGATTTATATAGTGTATAAACAGAGCGAGCCCTGCTTCTATCTATCTATGGATTTATATAGTGTATAAACAGAGCGAGCCCTGCTTCTATCTATCTATGGATTTATATAGTGTATAAACAGAGCGAGCCCTGCTTCTATCTATCTATGGATTTATATAGTGTATAAACAGAGCGAGCCCTGCTTCTATCTATCTATGGATTTATATAGTGTATAAACAGAGCGAGTCCTGCTTCTATCTATCTATGGATTTATATAGTGTATAAACAGAACGAGCCCTGCTTCTATCTATCTATGGATTTATATAGTGTATAAACAGAGCGAGCCCTGCTTCTATCTATCTATGGATTTATATAGTGTATAAACAGAGCGAGTCCTGCTTCTATCTATCTATGGATTTATATAGTGTATAAACAGAGTGAGCCCTGCTTCTATCTATCTATGGATTTAAATAGTGTATAAACAGAGCGAGCCCTGCTTCTATCTATCTATGGATTTATATAGTGTATAAACAGAGCGAGCCCTGCTTCTATCTATGGATTTATATAGTGTATAAACAGAGCGAGCCCTGCTTCTATCTATCTATGGATTTATATAGTGTATAAACAGAGCGAGCCCTGCTTCTATCTATGGATTTATATAGTGTATAAACAGAGTGAGCCCTGCTTCTATCTATCTATGGATTTAAATAGTGTATAAACAGAGCGAGCCCTGCTTCTATCTATCTATGGATTTATATAGTGTATAAACAGAGCGAGCCCTGCTTCTATCTATGGATTTATATAGTGTATAAACAGAGCGAGCCCTGCTTCTATCTATCTATGGATTTATATAGTGTATAAACAGAGCGAGCCCTGCTTCTATCTATGGATTTATATAGTGTATAAACAGAGCGAGTCCTGCTTCTATCTATCTATGGATTTAAATAGTGTATAAACAGAGCGAGCCCTGCTTCTATCTATCTATGGATTTATATAGTGTATAAACAGAGCGAGCCCTGCTTCTATCTATCTATGGATTTATATAGTGTATAAACAGAGCGAGCCCTGCTTCTATCTATCTCTGTGGCTGTCTGTCTCTTTCCATGTCTGTCTCTTGTTGTCTCCCTGCCTCTCTCGTTCTATGTGACTGTCTGTCTGTCTCTTGTGGTCTCCCTGACTGATTGCTCTTCCTCCTGTTTTTGGATAGAGGAAGTGTTTGTGAAGTCAATGAGTTTACCAGCTGGTCCCAGGTAATGAATGAGCCACTGGGCAGTGAGTGCTGACTCCCTCCTCAATGCAGAAGCTGAGTGTCTGACCCCAGACCCAGCAGAGAGAGTGGAGGGTGGAGAATTCTGCATTCAGTAGCTGCTAGATGTGCGGTGCCCCCTCCCTCCGCTTTACTTGGCAGTCGCTCCCCCAGCCCTTTCTTTAATGCTATTAAAACTGGACTGGATTCAGGGCAGCCGCCACCAGTCTCTGCATAGAACATTAACCCCCACACCGCCACCAGTCTCTGCATAGAACATTAACCCCCACACCGCCACCAGTCTCTGCATAGAACATTAACCCCCACACCGCCACCAGTCTCTGCATAGAACATTAACCCCCACACCGCCACCAGTCTCTGCATAGAACATTAACCCCCACACCGCCACCAGTCTCTGCATAGAACATTAACCCCCACACCGCCACCAGTCTCTGCATAGAACATTAACCCCCACACCGCCACCAGTCTCTGCATAGAACATTAACCCCCACACCGCCACCAGTCTCTGCATAGAACATTAACCCCCACACCGCCACCAGTCTCTGCATAGAACATTAACCCCCACACCGCCACCAGTCTCTGCATAGAACATTAACCCCCACACCGCCACCAGTCTCTGCATAGAACATTAACCCCCACACCGCCACCAGTCTCTGCATAGAACATTAACCCCCACACCGCCACCAGTCTCTGCATAGAACATTAACCCCCACACCGCCACCAGTCTCTGCATAGAACATTAACCCCCACACCGCCACCAGTCTCTGCATAGAACATTAACCCCCACACCGCCACCAGTCTCTGCATAGAACATTAACCCCCACACCGCCACCAGTCTCTGCATAGAACATTAACCCCCACACCGCCACCAGTCTCTGCATAGAACATTAACCCCCACACCGCCACCAGTCTCCCCCAAGAACACTATCCCCTATACCCCAATCAGTCTCCCCCAAGAACACTGTCCCCTACAACGCCACCAGTGTCCCCCAAGTACACTATCCCCTACACCGCCACCAGTGTCCCCCAAGAACACTATCCCCTACACCGCCACCAGTGTCCCCCAAGAACACTATCCCCTACACCGCCACCAGTGTCCCCCAAGAACACTATCCCCTACACCGCCACCAGTGTCCCCCAAGAACACTATCCCCTACACCGCCACCAGTGTCCCCCAAGAACACTATCCCCTACACCGCCACCAGTGTCCCCCAAGAACACTATCCCCTACACCGCCACCAGTGTCCCCCAAGAACACTATCCCCTACACCGCCACCAGTGTTCCCCAAGAACACTATCCCCTACACCGCCACCAGTGTCCCCCAAGAACACTATCCCCTACACCGCCACCAGTGTCCCCTAAGAACACTATCCCCTACACCGCCACCAAACAGTGATATTTTGTAGAAACCTCTATAGCAGACAGTGATGTCAGTTCCCTCCCTGTTTCCATACATTAACTCCAACTCTGCTAGTATTATTTTTCTTGAAACCTCTGCACGCAGGGCAGCCCCTAAAACCTGTGGAAAAGCATGTGTCTTTTACTAACAACACTTTTCTAAGCAGTGGGTTACTCTCTCTCTTTAGGGAATGGGTAATGCCAGCTTCCTGTGGGGCCTTCTCTTTGCCAGCTTTCAGGTTTATTTTTGTGAACAGGAGCTTGCACTTGCTTTCCAATAAAAATTGGCAGGCGCACCTATTACTGTGTAATTTAAAAACAGATAGCACCCTGCTTCACCAGCCCTTTGCACGATCTCTTGCATGTACTGCGGTAGCAACATCATACACCAGGTATTTTGGGCAGTAGTTGTTCCAAATCCACACCCCCTGGCACGTGTCGTCAAATACTGGAATTGTGGTCTGATGAGATCACATTCTATTCTGGGTGGCGGAGGGAGTGGGGACGGGGTTTAGAAAGACTGTGGCAATATCTCTTCCCTTAAACTGGAACGGTAGAATATAGACTGCCTGACATCGTACGCCCGGGCATTCACACAATCCCTTCAAAGGACTCAACTGTTTCTCCACATTTTAAGCTAAAATGTAAATATGACGCGTTTGCTGTATGTGCAGATATTTGTGCCGCGATCCCTCTTGAAGCTAATCCTGCTTCTACAATTATTTTACAAAAATGATCTTGTTTCTCTTAAAGTCCTTCTATGTAGCAGGTGTATATGGAATAGATCATTATTATTGCTGTGCGATCCGTAGAAACTGATGGGAGAAATTATGTTCCAGGTCTCACTCTTCCTGCTATACAAACCGATGGGAAAATGGAGCGATACACAGGTGTCTGGCTCTAGGAGCGCCATTTACGCCGGTGTCTGGCTCTAGGAGCGCCATGTACGCCGGTGTCTGGCTCTAGGAGCGCCATGTACGCCGGTGTCTGGCTCTAGGAGCGCCATGTACGCCGGTGTCTGGCTCTAGGAGCTCCATGTACGCCGGTGTCTGGCTCTAGGAGCTCCATGTACGCCGGTGTCTGGCTCTAGGAGCGCCATGTACGCCGGTGTCTGGCTCTAGGGGGGCCATGTTCACACGCAGTTGTCTGGCTCTAGGAGCGCCATGTTCACACGCAGTTGTCTGGCTCTAGGAGCGCCATGTTCACACGCAGTTGTCTGGCTCTAGGAGCGCCATGTTCACACGCAGTTGTCTGGCTCTAGGAGCGCCATGTTCACACGCAGTTGTCTGGCTCTAGGAGCGCCATGTTCACACGCAGTTGTCTGGCTCTAGGAGCGCCATGTTCACACGCAGTTGTCTGGCTCTAGGAGCGCCATGTTCACACACAGTTGTCTGGCTCTAGGAGCGCCATGTTCACACGCAGTTGTCTGGCTTTAGAAGCATTATACTAATGGTGATGGGTTTTGAGCCCTAAGAATTTTATATACACACATGCTTCTAAGGGTGTTTTACATGGAGGCAGGATGGATGACAATGGTTAATATTAATGGTTAATGTGACAGAGTAATGTCACCAGCTTGTTATTATTGTTTAATATTACAGCGTAATGTCACCGGGCCGGTTATCATTGGTTAATATTACAGAGTAATGTAACAGGGCCGGTTGTTATTACTGGTTAATATTACAGCGTAATGTCACCGGGCCGGTTATTATTGGTTAATATTACAGAGTAATGTCACGGGCCAGTTATTATTGGTTAATATTACAGAGTAATGTAACAGGGCCGGTTGTTATTGGTTAATATTACAGAGTAATGTCACCGGGCCGGTTATTATTGGTTAATATTACAGAGTAATGTAACAGGGCCGGTTGTTATTGGTTAATATTACAGTGTAATGTCACCGGGCCGGTTATTATTGGTTAATATCACAGTAATGTCACCGGGCCGGTTATTATTGGTTAATGTGACAGTGTAATGTAACAGGGCCGGTTGTTATTGGTTAATATTACAGAGTAATGTAACAGGGCCGGTTATTATTGGTTAATATTACAGTGTAATGTCACCGGGCCGGTTATCATTGGTTAATATTACAGAGTAATGTCACCGGGCCGGTTGTTATTATTGGTTAATATTACAGTGTAATGTCACCGGGCCGGTTATTATTGGTTAATATTACAGAGTAATGTCACCGGGCTGGTTATTATTGGTTAATATTACAGAGTAATGTCACCGGGCCGGTTATTATTGGTTAATGTGACAGCGTAATGTCACCGGGCCGGTTGTCATTGGTTAATATTACAGAGTAATGTCACCGGGCCGGTTATTATTGGTTAATATTACAGTAATGTCACCGGGCCGGTTATTATTGGTTAATGTGACAGCGTAATGTAACAGGGCCGGTTGTTATTGGTTAATATTACAGAGTAATGTAACAGGGCCGGTTGTTATTGGTTAATATTACAGAGTAATGTAACAGGGCCGGTTGTTATTGGTTAATATTACAGAGTAATGTAACAGGGCCGGTTGTTATTGGTTAATATTACAGCATAATGTCACCGGGCCGGTTGTCATTGGTTAATATTACAGAGTAATGTCACCGGGACGGTTATTATTGGTTAATATTACAGTAATGTCACCGGGCCGGTTATTATTGGTTAATATTACAGAGTAATGTCACCGGGCCGGTTATTATTGGTTAGTATTACAGATTAATGTCACCGGGACGGTTATTATTGGTTAATGTGACAGCGTAATGTAACAGGGCCGGTTATTATTGGTTAATATTACAGAGTAATGTCACCGGGACGGTTATTATTGGTTAATGTGACAGCGTAATGTCACCGGGCCGGTTATTATTGGTTAGTATTACAGATTATTGTCACCGGGACGGTTATTATTGGTTAATGTGACAGCGTAATGTAACAGGGCCGGTTATTATTGGTTAATATTACAGAGTAATGTAACGGGGCCGGTTGTTATTATTGGTTAATATTACAGAATAATGTCACCAAGTCGGTTATTATTGGTTGATATTAGAGTAATGTAACAGGGCCGGTTGTTATTACTGGTTAATATTACAGCGTAATGTCACCGGGCCGGTTATTATTGGTTAATATTACAGCGTAATGTCACCGGGCCGGTTATTATTGGTTAATATTACAGCGTAATGTCACCGGGCCGGTTATCATTGGTTAATATTACAGAGTAATGTAACAGGGCCGGTTGTTATTGGTTAATATTACAGAGTAATGTAACAGGGCCGGTTGTTATTGGTTAATATTACAGAGTAATTTCACCGGGCCGGTTATTATTGGTTAATATTACAGAGTAATGTAACAGGGCCGGTTGTTATTGGTTAATATTACAGCATAATGTCACCGGGCCGGTTGTCATTGGTTAATATTACAGAGTAATGTCACCGGGCCGGTTATTATTGGTTAATATTACAGTAATGTCACCGGGCCGGTTATTGATTAATGTGACAGCGTAATGTAACAGGGCCGGTTGTTATTGGTTAATATTACAGAGTAATGTAACGGGGTCGGTTATTATTGGTTAATATTACAGTGTAATGTCACCGGGCCGGTTATCATTGGTTAATATTACAGAGTAATGTCACCGGGCCGGTTGTTATTATTGGTTAATATTACAGTGTAATGTCACCGGGCCGGTTATTATTGGTTAATATTACAGAGTAATGTCACCGGGCCGGTTATTATTGGTTAATATTACAGAGTAATGTCACCGGGCCGGTTATTATTGGTTAATATTACAGAGTAATTTAACCGGGCCAGTTATTATTGGTTAATGTGACAGCGTAATGTCACCGGGCCGGTTGTCATTGGTTAATATTACAGAGTAATGTCACCGGGCCGGTTATTATTGGTTAATATTACAGCGTAATGTCACCGGGCCGGTTGTTATTGGTTAATATTACAGCGTAATGTCACCGGGCCGGCTATTATTGGTTAATATTACAGAGTAATGTCACCGGGCCGGTTATTATTGGTTAATATTACAGAGTAATGTAACGGGGCCGGTTGTTATTATTGGTTAATATTACAGAATAATGTCACCAAGTCGGTTATTATTGGTTAATATTAGAGTGTAATGTCACCGGGCCGGTTATCATTGGTTAATATTACAGAGTAATGTCACTGGGCCGGTTATTATTGGTTAATATTACAGTGTAATGTCACCGGGCCGGTTATCATTGGTTAATATTACAGAGTAATGTCACCGGGCCGGTTATTATTGGTTAATATTACAGCGTAATGTCACCGGGCCGGTTATTATTGGTTAATATTACAGAGTAATGTCACCGGGCCGGTTATTATTGGTTAATATTACAGAGTAATGTCACCGGGCCCGTTAGTATTGGTTAATGTGACAGCGTAACCAATTATCCTGTCTGCCTACTCTCTAAAAGAATGTAACACTAGCAAGCTTATTTTTCCAAGCAGTGAAGTGGTTAAGGAGTCACCTGCAGCGGGGGAGGTAGTCTAGTTATTGGGGCTTGGGGGTGGGGGGGGGGGGGGGGAATCGGCTTCTTGTAAAATGATCCTGAGGCTCAGGAAGGATTGGGGGAGGTTATTGTCCCCTGGGGGTGGGGGGAAGATGAGGAGAGAGTGAAGTATTCCAGAGGTGAGTTGGCTTCCTCCCACCGCAGACAGGCACAGGGGATCCCCCGGCCCCCCCTTACCTCTGCATCCACAGCTGGAGCCGTTTAAAGAATGGGGGGAATCACATTGACTAATACAGGGCCTGTGATAGCTGTGCATACAGCAACCATCACTGGCTATAGGCAGGTGTCACACCATGTGCCAGAACCCTGTGTCCCTCTTCCGTCTGTATCACCCTGCTTTGTGAGGGACATACTGTGTCCCATAGCTCCTTCTGTCTGTGTCACCCTGCAGTGGGAGGGACAGACTCCGTGTCCCATAGCTCCTTCTGTCTGTGTCACCCTGCAGTGGGAGGGACAGACTCCGTGTCCCATAGCTCCTTCTGTCTGTTACAATTAGTTTTTGGAAAATTGTATCCTTCTGGAGTTAATAGTTTTGGGCCGAGACGTGCAGGGGGTTAATAGTTTTGGGCCGAGACGTGCAGGGGGTTAATAGTTTTGGGCCGAGACGTGCAGGGGGTTAATAGTTTTGGGCCGAGACGTGCAGGGGGTTAATAGTTTTGGGCCGAGACGTGCAGGGGGTTAATAGTTTTGGGCCGAGACGTGCAGGGGGTTAATAGTTTTGGGCCGAGACGTGCAGGGGGTTAATAGTTTTGGGCCGAGACGTGCAGGGGGTTAATAGTTTTGGGCCGAGACGTGCAGGGGGTTAATAGTTTTGGGCCGAGACGTGCAGGGGGTTAATAGTTTTGGGCCGAGACGTGCAGGGGGTTAATAGTTTTGGGCCGAGACGTGCAGGGGGTTAATAGTTTTGGGCCGAGACGTGCAGGGGGTTAATAGTTTTGGGCCGAGACGTGCAGGGGGTTAATAGTTTTGGGCCGAGACGTGCAGGGGGTTAATAGTTTTGGGCCGAGACGTGCAGGGGGTTAATAGTTTTGGGCCGAGACGTGCAGGGGGTTAATAGTTTTGGGCCGAGACGTGCAGGGGGTTAATAGTTTTGGGCCGAGACGTGCAGGGGGTTAATAGTTTTGGGCCGAGACGTGCAGGGGGTTAATAGTTTTGGGCCGAGACGTGCAGGGGGTTAATAGTTTTGGGCCGAGACGTGCAGGGGGTTAATCTTCCAGCATTTTGGGTGGAATGGCTCAGAACCTGCCAAATCCCAGCGGATCTGAGGGATATTTTTCCTACATCCAGAGCCACTGAATGTGAGTGAATCTCCTGAGCCACGGGCCCGCAGTGTTAAACTCTGCATCCCTCAGACACTAGGACATTCCTGTCTACTCAATATTAACCGTTTCCCGTCCTGTGTTCCATCCCAGGCTGTCATGCCAAGTATTTAACGTGTGCTGTCTCTTTAACCCATTACATCTAAGGATGTGCTATACCCGAATTTTCTTAGCGTGATCTCTGTTCCATTTACTGTAATATACTGTAATAATTTGGATGTACATGTGGTTCCCTGTATGTTCATATAACCCCTTCCATATCAGAATCGACCCCCCGCGTGAAGTAATCCATCATTTATCAACCAGTGAGCAGTGTTAAATGATCTCACTTCCGATACCCAGGGGAAGAGCAGGAGTCACTCACACCCTCAGCCATCCAGCTGTCTGGCACGCACCGGGTGGGTTTTAGGGCTTGGCTATGGGTGGTATGGAGAGCCATGCCTTGTGTCTTGGCCAGTTGGGGGCTTGGCTATGGGTGCTATGGAGAGCCATGCCTTGTGTCTTGGCCAGTTGGGGGCTTGGCTATGGGTGCTATAGAGAGCCATGCCTTGTGTCTTGGCTAGTTGGGGGCTTGGCTATGGGTGCTATGGAGAGCCATGCCTTGTGTCTTGGCCCGTTGGGGGCTTGGCTATGGGTGCTATGGAGAGCCATGCCTTGTGTCTTGGCCCGTTGGGGGCTTGGCTATGGGTGCTATGGAGAGCCATGCCTTGTGTCTTGGCCAGTTTGGGGCTTGGCTATGGGTGCTATGTAGAGCCATGCCTTGTGTCTTGGCCAGTTGGGGGCTTGGACTTGTTGGGGGTCTTGATTCCCATCATTAAGATACTCTGGCATACCATGGATTCCCTCCCAAGATACCGTACTTTCCTTTCGGGATTTATTTGCTTCTAATCTCAGGTTTAATAGAAATTTAGAATCCTTAAAAACCAAAAATGGAATAAAACGTCCTGCCATAAACGTGGATAAAATGTTTGACAAATCCCTTCTTTGTTCCATATTTGCTACAATCGTGACCCTGGAAAGATAAGGAACCAGTCACATTATTGGAAATAAAATCATTTTTTATTACTTATTCATGTTTTAAATTTTCATTTTTTTTTTTTTATTATAAACTTTCTTATTGTATTTTCAGTCTCTCAAAAACAAGTTACTTTAAAAACATGGGATTAATTTTCCCTGAAATCTGATAGATATTTTTTTCTTTTCCGCCTGGTCTTTCCATACAGAGACTCTGTCTTCTCATTGTGCACAGGTTAGCTTGCTTGCCACGGCCGTGCATGCTCTTGTCCCTGTCCCCCGCTCTTGTCCTTCAGTAAGAGGGGGCCGTATTCTGCTCACCCTCTCTCAGGCTGGGGCCCGTAAGACCACAATTCCTGTGCGTTGCAGCAAAATGATACTCTCCCTCTCTCCTTGTGCTCTCCGGTCGGCTGGAAAGTCTGATCCACAGCAGGAGTTGGAGTTCTGATAAATCGTTCTTTGGCCTGAGTTTTGAGAGGTACTCCCTGAGGGGCTTTCAATTCCTCTGATAGTTGCCCCTATGTTCTGATTGTAGTTTTCCTTTCCCGATCTTTGCCCTAAGGAAATAAAGAATACTATTTGTGTATACAGTATATCCACAGAACATCTTTCATCTCAGTGTTTAGGAGAATAGAAATAATGCATTTTACACTTTTATAGCCTCTATTAAAACAGAGATCATAATTAAAAGGTGTCAATACAGCAGTGAGGGCCTCCCTCCTTCCCTTCCTACTTTGATTAGGTCCTCCCTCCTTTCCTTCCTACTTTGATTAGGTCCTCCTTCCTTTCCTTCCTACCTCGGTTAGCTCCTCATTCCTTCCCTTTTAACCTTTATGAGGTCTTCCTTCCCTTCCTACCTTGGTTAGCTGCTCCTTCCTCTCCTTCCTACCTTGGTTAGCTCCTCCTTCCTCTCCTTCCTACCTTGGTTAGCTCCTCCTTCCTTCCCTTCCTACCTTGGTTAGCTCCTCCTTCCTTCCCTTCCTACCTTGGTTAGCTCCTCCTTCCTTCCCTTCCTACCTTGGTTAGCTCCTCCTTCCTTACCTTCCTACCTTGGTTAGCTCATCCCTCCTACCCTTCATACCTCGGTTAATTCCTCCTTCCTTCCCTTCCTACCTCGGTTAATTCCTCCTTCCTTCCCTCCCTTCCTACCTCGGTTAGCTCATCCTTCCTTCCCTTCCTACCTCGGTTAGCTCATCCTTCCTTCCCTTCCTACCTCGGTTAGCTCATCCTTCCTTCCCTTCCTACCTCGGTTAGCTCATCCTTCATTCCCTTCCTACCTCGGTTAGCTCCTCCTTCCTTCCCTTCCGATCTTGGTTAGCTCCTTTTTCCTTCTCTTCCTACCTTGGTTAGCTCATCCTTCCTTCCCTTCCTACCTCGGTTAGCTCATCCTTCATTCCCTTCCTACCTCGGTTAGCTCATCCTTCATTCCCTTCCTACCTCGGTTAGCTCCTCCTTCCTTCCCTTCCGATCTTGGTTAGCTCCTTTTTCCTTCTCTTCCTACCTTGGTTAACTCCTCTTTCCTTCCCTTTCTACCTTGGTTAGCTCCTCCCTCCTTCCCTTCCTATCTTGATTAGCTCCTTCTTCCTTCCCTTCCTATCTTGATTAGCTCCTTCTTCCTTCCCTTCCCATCTTGGTTAGCTCCTCCTTCCTACCTTGGTTAGCTCCTCCTTCCTTTCCTTCCTACCTCGGTGAGGTCCTCCTTCCTTCCCTTTCTACCTCACTTAGGTCCTCAGTAAAACTGATGCAATACTACCTATTAATGAGATTAATTTTGTAAGAATTGAGTTTCTCTTTCTCTCCCCAGAAGCAATGAGGTGATATGTGTTGTCATTCTGTAATATAATCTGCACAGGCCATCCACGAAGACAGTAAAATCCAAATCCTCTTAATACAGCCTGATGTACACAGCATGCTACTATAGATAGGGCAGAGCGACCCAATAATTGCCCTCCTTAACCGGTTACACCAGATAAATTCACTCCCAGCTCTGATTAAATTCAGTGAGAAATAGAGCAAATCCTAATTTTCTGGGGGTTGTCTGAAAAAAACCATTGAGGGGCTATTAACCTGAACTGTGCAAATACAATTGTCTGTAGTGGTTATGGTGCTCAGTGTGACCTGTTACAATTACAGAATATTCAGACTGGGGCCACCAATCTTCCTATGGCACTTGCTGCCCTCTCTGTGATGAGGTGCAGGCTGGGAGATGCGTATAGCCCTTTCCTAATGAATGTCATTCCTTCGTGCCAGCGAGCCTGCTGCTAGTTCAGGTATTTTACCCTCCGTGCGTAGAACAGGTAACACCATATCGATAGACTCCTGAACAACAGACCACCATAGACGTTATACCGTGCGAGTCCCTCACCGGGTGGAAACTAGTTAAAAAGTTATGAAGAATTAATTTTCTAATATAAAAACACTACCAGTCAATGAATGGGTCCTCCAGCTAACACAATGTGCATAGTTTGGTTATCTTTCTGATAGCCGCGATGCTTTTTGTAATTATTCATTAATTCCATTAAAAGCTGCTATTAGCTGCGTTTCACACCAACCTGCTGGTCATGCTGATGCCAAACAACATGCGATGGTCTATTGATATTATTATTATCATTGTTTGGTTTATTATTATATTCATAACTTTAAATAAAACATTCAGATGAAGTGGTTTTGGTGTTATGTGTCTCTTTAAGCAGGTCTGCGTTAGAATATACTTCTGTCTATTGGATTATTTATTGTGTCGCTGTACCGTGTGTCTATTGGATCATTTATTGTGTCGCTGTACCGTGTGTCTATTGGATCATTTATTGTGTCGCTGTACCGTGTGTCTATTGGATGATTTATTGTGTCGCTGTACCGTGTGTCTTTTGGATGATTTATTGTGTCGCTGTACCGTGTGTCTATTGGATTATTTATTGTGTCGCTGTACCGTGTGTCTATTGGATGATTTATTGTGTCGCTGTACCGTGTGTCTATTGGATCATTTATTGTGTCGCTGTACCGTGTGTCTATTGGATTATTTATTGTGTCGCTGTACTGTGTGTCTATTGGATTATTTATTGTGTCGCTGTACCGTGTGTCTATTGGATTATTTATTGTGTCGCTGTACCGTGTGTCTATTGGATGATTTATTGTGTCGCTGTACTGTGTGTCTATTGGATGATTTATTGTGTCGCTGTACCGTGTGTCTATTGGATCATTTATTGTGTCGCTGTACAGTGTGTCTATTGGATTATTTATTGTGTACATGAGACTGGCTATTTATTTCGGCGCTGTGTGTTGGGCTATTTATTTCGGCGCTGTGTGTTGGGCTATTTATTTCGGCGCTGTGTGTTGGGCTATTTATTTCGGCGCTGTGTGTTGGGCTATTTATTTCGGCGCTGTGTGTTGGGCTATTTATTTCGGCGCTGTGTGTTGGGCTATTTATTTCGGCGCTGTGTGTTGGGCTATTTATTTCGGCGCTGTGTGTTGGGCTATTTATTTCGGCGCTGTGTGTTGGGCTATATAGCCGCTGCAATCCATGCTGTTTTCGAGCTTTCGTTCAGCTGTTTATTGTAAGAATTCCATGGAGACAGAAGATGGTTTTCCAAGATGTTTGAAAGCTGAGATGGAAAATTATCTTTAATGAAAAAAACTCCTGTTTAAATGAAATCTGTCAGTTTCGAGGGAAGACCCCACTGACTGAGATCTAGTGGGAATGTCCGGGGCAGTAAAATGTACTTTTATTGGGAGCTACTGTAATTATAAAAAGTCTGTTTAAAAAATAAAAATAATATAAAAATACATACCGGTACATGTATACACACTTTTTCATATCTGCTTTTCCATTTGGATTTAATTCACAAACATTTAGAGTTGAGGGAATAACCCAAATATTTCCTGTCTGGTAAAGGGACGCGGACCGATAACTTGTTGCCTTACTGCTGGGTACGCGTGCTGGCACAGAGCTCCATGATTGAAATTATTGTCGGGGTTTCAGAAATTCTTTATTCAGTATTTTTGTAGTAGTGCGTCTCTCTCTGTAGCCTACATAGCGCGGTTTAGTTGTGTTTAAATTTTGAGTCATTGACTGATCACCGCTTGCCCTCACATTAACAAGCAGTCATACGCTATAATCTTCAGTTAAACATATACGTAGGGCTAAACAAATCTCCACTTACTGCTGGCTATTGGCAAGTGAAAATCTAGTAGTAATTCATCCCTGATAAGTGTGCCGTAGACTCTCCAGCTAGAAGCGGCTAGTAACTTTTAAGGCTTTGCTGGTATGTAGGAAATTTTAAGCAATGATATTTGTCCTGCAACAAGTATAACATCTCTCTACTGTTACATATTTCAAGAGAAGATGAGTTTGAAGCAATGTTTTGTTTTAAATATTTTCTCTTGGTTTTGGTTAAAATGAACATGTTACGTGTCAACTAATGTGTTGTATTAGCATGCGCCATTCATAGATGATATATGTGAAATGCACACAGTTCTGATTGAGAATGTTGGTTGGATGTCAGGACGGCATCCTACCTCCGGGAAGGTAGGTCTGTGGCACAAAGTCTGATTGAGAATGTTGGTTAGATGTCAGGACGGCCTCCTACCTGCGGGAAGGTAGGTTTGGATTTAACTATGTCTGTGGCCTGCAATCGCAGACTGTGGACAGTAGGATCCCAGATTATTGGATGCAGACACCATGCTGTCTGCTTGTTATCCTGCCTTTTAAATTGTAACTACAGCGCCAGCGGTGGGAGGCCGTCTCGGCCATCATAGACTGCGTGGCTACAAGGTGAGATTTGGAATATAAGGCATCAGACAATTAAAATAACACCTATTCACTGCCGTTTGGTGTCTTTCCTTGCTCTGCTGGTTACTGTTGTCTGTCATGTTGTATTTGCTCAGATAAACCTGTCTGTGAATCCCAAATTGATCTCTCCTTGATGGGCCAAGCATGTACACATCTGGGATCAATAATCGCACACACTTGTCCAAGCAGCCCCCCACCAGGTGTGATGTTATTTTTCTCTTGTGATGTAGAGCGTTGGGTTACTTGCCTCCCTCAAGCTCTGTGG
Source organism: Pelobates fuscus (assembly GCF_036172605.1). Classification (NCBI taxonomy): domain Eukaryota; kingdom Metazoa; phylum Chordata; class Amphibia; order Anura; family Pelobatidae; genus Pelobates; species Pelobates fuscus. The sequence goes on along the minus strand of NC_086320.1, from coordinate 5,275,353 downwards.
TGCTTTCCTCTAATACATTCTGGGAATGGCATATAATGAGGGTTCAGAACAAGCCAATGTGTGGATCCCTAAATAGTGAAACCAGCCCACGCCAACATATGATAAAATAGATATAATGCAGTCTGACCGGCTGTCCCACAGAGGGGGCTTTGTGCACCATGCATTTTCAAATAATTACTCTTTAAAGAGACACTCGGGCACTAATATATCTTTAATGCATTTGATAGATTGTAGCCTTATTACTATGCTATATTTTTTTGCATTCTCAGATTTTTAGCGTTTTTGCAGAATGCTGCACCATAAGCCCGCCTCCTTCGCCACGCCCCCTGGTGTCAGAAAGACTTCCTTATCAATGTATGTACACAGTCTGAGCTGCTTCTAATTCCCAACCTGAATCTATAAACAGGGAGTGATATCCTTACCGTATACCTCCCTGGGAGTCCTGTCCATCTAATGCAGGTTGCTGCTCTATTACAGGACCCCTGACCCTGTGTCAGTATCCATCGCTGCTCTATTACAGGACCCCTCACCCTGTGTCAGTACCCATCGCTGCTCTATTACAGGACCCCTCACCCTGTGTCAGTGCCCATCGACGCTCTATTACAGGACCCCTGACCCTGTGTCAGTATCCATCGCTGCTCTATTACAGGACCCCTCACCCTGTGTCAGTACCCATCGATGCTCTATTACAGGACCCCTGACCCTGTGTCAGTATCCATCGCTGCTCTATTACAGGACCCCTCACCCTGTGTCAGTACCCATCGCTGCTCTATTACAGGACCCCTCACCCTGTGTCAGTGCCCATCGACGCTCTATTACAGGACCCCTGACCCTGTGTCAGTATCCATCGCTGCTCTATTACAGGACCCCTCACCCTGTGTCAGTACCCATCGCTGCTCTATTACAGGACCCCTCACCCTGTGTCAGTACCCATCGACGCTCTATTACAGGACCCCTCACCCTGTGTCAGTGCCCATCGACGCTCTATTACAGGACCCCTGACCCTGTGTCAGTATCCATCGCTGCTCTATTACAGGACCCCTCACCCTGTGTCAGTACCCATCGACGCTGTATTACAGGACCCCTGACCCTGTGTCAGTATCCATCGCTGCTCTATTACAGGACCCCTCACCCTGTGTCAGTACCCATCGACGCTCTATTACAGGACCCCTCACCCTGTCAGTACCCATCGCTGCTCTATTACAGGACCCCTGACCCTGTGTCAGTATCCATCGCTGCTCTATTACAGGACCCCTGACCCTGTGTCAGTATCCATCGCTGCTCTATTACAGGACCCCTCACCCTGTCAGTACCCATCGCTGCTCTATTACAGGACCCCTCATCCTCTGTCGGTACCCATCGCTGCTCTATTACAGGACCCCAGACCCTGTCAGTACCCATCGCTGCTCTATTACAGGACCCCTCTATTACAGGACCCCTCACCCTGTCAGTACCCATCGCTGCTCTATTACAGGACCCCAGACCCTGTGTCAGTATCCATCGCTGCTCTATTACAGGACCCCTCACCCTGTCAGTACCCATCGCTGCTCTATTACAGGACCCCTCACCCTGTGTCAGTACCCATCGCTGCTCTATTACAGGACCCCTCATCCTCTGTCGGTACCCATCGCTGCTCTATTACAGGACCCCTTACCCTGTCAGTACCCATCGCTGCTCTATTACAGGACCCCTCACCCTGTGTCAGTACCCATCGCTGCTCTATTACAGGACCCCTCATCCTCTGTCGGTACCCATCACTGCTCTATTACAGGACCCCAGACCCTGTGTCAGTATCCATCACTGCTCTATTACAGGACCCCTCACCCTGTCAGTACCCATCGCTGCTCTATTACAGGACCCCTCTATTACAGGACCCCTCACCCTGTGTCAGTACCCATCGCTGCTCTATTACAGGACCCCTCACCCTGTCAGTACCCATCGCTGCTCTATTACTGGACCCCTGACCCTGTGTCGGTATCCATCACTGCTCTATTACAGGACCCCTCACCCTGTGTCGGTACCCTTTAACTGTACCCATCACTGCTCTATTACAGGACCTCTGACCCTTTAACTGTACCCATCACTGCTCTATTACAGAACCCCTCACCCTATAACTGTACCTATCACTGCTCTATTACAGGACCCCTCACCCCATAACTATTACTGGTCTATTACAGGACCCCTCACCTTATAACTATACCTATCACTGCTCGATTACAGGACCCCTCACCCTATAACTGTACCTATCACTGCTCGATTACAGGACCCCTCATTCTATAACTGTACCTATCGCTGGTCTATTACAGGACCCCTCACCCTATAACTGTACCCATCACTGGTCTATTACAGGACCCCCTCACCTTATAACTGTACCTATCGCTGGTCTATTACAGGACCCCTCACCCTATAACTGTACCCATCACTGGTCTATTACAGGACCCCTCATTCTATAACTGTACCTATCGCTGGTCTATTACAGGACCCCTCATTCTATAACTGTACCCATCACTGCTCTATTACAGGACCCCTCACCCTATAACTGTACCTATCGCTGCTCGATTACAGGACCCCTCATTCTATAACTGTACCTATCGCTGGTCTATTACAGGACCTCTCACCCTATAACTGTACCCATCACTGCTCTATTGCAGGACCCCTCACCCTATAACTATATCCATCACAGGTCTATTACAGGACCCCTCACCCTATAACTGTACCTATCACTGCTCTATTACAGGACCCCTCACCCTATAATTGTCTGTGGCACCTACAGATTTATTTAATGTGGAACTGTCCCTGCCTGGGAACTTTGCATTGTTTGCAAAGAGCCCCAGCAGTGACATCGCAGCTACGGGTCTGATGGGGGTGGCAGGGAGCGGGGCAGGTAACAGTGAGTTTTACTTAGCTGCACCTGACCTTTATGGGCACCCCCATAGCCTTCCTAATATTTCCCTGCCAGGAGCTGACGTCACTGCTGTTCTCTTGCATGTGTGCAAGAGTACTGCATTGAGGTCTATGGAGATCCTGCAAGACCATTGGTTTCTCCATAGATAGAGCCAATTCCCTGCAGCTGTCTATGGTGACGGCTGGAGGTATCACACTTCTTGATGGCGGTAGCTTCGCCCCGTGTCTAGAAAAGTCAGGCGGAGGAAAGATGCGAAGACATTTTTCTTAGTAACTATAGCTCCCTCTGCCCCTTACATATAGTATCTGTACACCTGTTAGTGACCCATAGGCATGGCTAATGTTCCTCTAGTATGGACGTAGCCTAGCATTGACCCAGCTCAGTGACTGACTTACATATAGTATCTGTACACCTGTTAGTGACCCATAGGCATGGCTAATGTTCCTCTAGTATGGACGTAGCCTAGCATTGACCCAGCTCAGTGACTGACTTACATATAGTATCTGTACACCTGTTACCCATAGGCCTGGTTAATGTTCCTCTAGTATGGACGTAGCCTAGCATTGACCCAGCTCAGTGACTGACTTACATATAGTATCTGTACACCTGTTACCCATAGGCATGGCTAATGTTCCTCTAGAATGGACGTAGTCTAGCATTGACCCAGCTCAGTGACTGACTTACATATAGTATCTGTACACCTGCTAGTGACCCATAGGCCTGGCTAATGTTCCTCTAGCATTGACCCAGCTCAGTGACTGACTTACAAATAGTATCTGTACACCTGTTACCCATAGGCATGGCTTATGTTCCTCTAGCATTGACCCAGCTCAGTGACTGACTTACATATAGTATCTGTACACCTGTTAGTGACCCATAGGCCTGGCTAATGTTCCTCTAGTATGGACGTAGCCTAGCATTGACCCAGCTCAGTGACTGACTTACATATAGTATCTGTACACCTGTTAGTGACCCATAGGCCTGGCTAATGTTCCTCTAGCATTGACCCAGCTCAGTGACTGACTTACAAATAGTATCTGTACACCTGTTACCCATAGGCATGGCTTATGTTCCTCTAGCATTGACCCAGCTCAGTGACTGACTTACATATAGTATCTGTACACCTGCTAGTGACCCATAGGCCTGGCTAATGTTCCTCTAGCATTGACCCAGCTCAGTGACTGACTTACATATAGTATCTGTACACCTGCTAGTGACCCATAGGCATGGCTAATGTTCCTCTAGTATGGACGTACCCTAGCATTGACCCAGCTCAGTGACTGACTTACATATAGTATTTGTACACCTGTTAGTGACCCATAGGCCTGGATAATGTTCCTCTAGCATTGACCCAGCTCAGTGACTGACATTTAGTATCTGTACACCTGCTAGTGACCCATAGGCCTGGCTAATGTTCCTCTAGCATTGATCCAGCTCAGTGACTGACTTACATATAGTATCTGTACACCTGCTAGTGACCCATAGGCCTGGCTAATGTCCCTCTAGCATTGACCCAGCTCAGTGACTGACTTACAAATAGTATCTGTACACCTGTTACCCATAGGCCTGGATAATGTTCCTCTAGCATTGACCCAGCTCAGTGACTGACTTACATATAGTATCTGTACACCTATTAGTGACCCATAGGCCTGGATAATGTTCCTCTAGCATTGACCCAGCTCAGTGACTGACATTTAGTATCTGTACACCTCTTTGCTTTCTCACTGCATCTCTGAAAGCATCTTCACATTGCCAGTTGAATGGCTTACAGACAAGATATGTACTGCTCTTACTCACCATCTTTCTCTGGTTGCTGAGACAGAAGGTGCAGATCTGTTTGGGTTGACCCTGCTCGGTCTCCCTGTGCTTGGGGCTGGCAGTAGTGGGATGATGGTAGTAGGGCGTGCTGGTATGGCATGGCTGCCCATCTCCGCATGTGTCGCCCAGAAGAAGTACGTTGCCCAAATGCGATATGTAACTGGATGCCAATCTCAGCGTCTCGATTTTGGAAAGTTTGCGATCTGCTGGCTCAGTCGGTATAAGTGTACGTAGCGCTGTGAAGGCATTATTAACGCTGTTGGTGCGGTCTCTCTCGCGTGCGTTGGCGGTGTGGCGCTGTCTAGGCTCACGCTGCAGTCGTGGACACTTCTTTTCTCCCCTTTTGCCAGGTCTGCCAGGATGATGAAACGATTTATCACCACATCCTGAGCTGTCACTGCTGCTGTCCTCATCATCTGAGAGCATGCTGATTTCGGGGTACAGGAAGCGGGCAGGGGGTGCATGGCGAAGCATTGCAAAAGACATGATGGACACAAGTTCACCCAGATTTGGAGACACTGGAAGGCAGGGACCTATAACCACTACTATATTCAATGCGTGTGTCTTGTTTTGTCTGTCAGATACCCAGGCTTCACTTTAACGTTCTGTCTATTCTACCCAAAGTTAATAAGTGCATCCGTCAGGTGGATCTCTTTAGACTAGACTTGCTCGTGTCACTGTGTCCTCTGTGACTCTCTCCTCTCCCCTCTCTCTGTCTCTCTTGCACGTGCGGAGTGCGGCTGTCTGCCTGAGCTGCAGCTGTGATTGAGTTTTTATAGTGACCCACGAGATTGGGTCTGGTCCTCCCTCAGCCGGCAGCAGACACGGGCGGGGGGGTCTCCATCGGAAGCTGGATAAGGGGGAGGGTGTCCCCAGACGGCTGTGGGATTTAACAGCCCAGACTTGCCTGTGCTTCTTAACAAGACACAGTGTTAACTCTTGCTGCATCTGAGGGATATAGGAAGCCGTTTACATTACATCACTTTCAACCCAATCTATAGGAGTAACGCACAGAGAAAAAAAGCCTTCGTAGTGAATACATTATATACTAAGGAGACCGTACTTGAAGGCACATTCTCTTCACTGAAACCAATAAAGATTAATGGATCATTGTAGAGGTTATAGTGGGTAAGATAGTCTTTGGGTGCAGTTCTCCTATTTTCTGTCAGTGTTCAAATGGTTGGGGGAAAACGGCAGGAATTTCCCTGCGCTCAGCTGCCAAGATAATGGAGAAGGTTCACTTCCTTGGTATCTGTACGGATTTGCCCAGGCCTGGACCTCTCTGAGCTGCGCGGTGGGTGTGGCTGAGCCCATTTCAGAAGGGAGTATTGGGTAGGGGATTAATTTCTTTATTCTATGTGTGGGCAGCTGATGGACCAGAGGTATCTGGTCTGCTTGAAATCTGGTGATATTCCTTGCGCCTTTTAGAGTGAGATTTATTTTCATGGCCCTTTGTACTTTGTTCATTGTTCACGTTGGTTCACATGATGACATTATCGGGGAGGATATTACGGATTCTTTAAGAAGATGAAATGGCATCAGTCACCATAGCCACTAGTGCGGTGAATCTTTCAATGACACGCTGTCTGTACGTCCTTCTGTGCCGTGAACTGTGATATACAACGCCATAAATCAGCTGGGGACAGTCCACGTAATACAGTAGCTGCACTAAGCGAGGAACTCTACCATTCATCATTCCATACAGACTTTAAATGTTCCATAAATCCCATCTAGTCCCACTGTTAGTTCTTCAACACTTCCATAAAGTAAACCACAGTGACCGGTTTAATGGGATAAAGGGACAGTGCTGTATATAGTGACCTAATGACAGTAACAGGTTTAATGGGATAAAGGGACAGTGCTGTATATAGTGACCTAATGACAGTGACAGGATTAATGGGATAAAGGGACAGTGCTGTATATAGTGACCTAATGACAGTGACAGGATTAATGGGATAAAGGGACAATGCTGTATATAGTGACCTAATGACAGTGACAGGTTTAATGGGATAAAGGGACAGTGCTGTATATAGTGACCTAATGACAGTAACAGGTTTAATGGGATAAAGGGACAGTGCTGTATATAGTGACCTAATGACAGTAACAGGTTTAATGGGATAAAGGGACAGTGCTGTATATAGTGACCTAATGACAGTGACAGGTTTAATGGGATAAAGGGACAGTGCTGTATATAGTGACCTAATGACAGTGACAGGTTTAATGGGATAAAGGGACAGTGCTGTATATAGTGACCTAATGACAGTGACAGGTTTAATGGGATAAAGGGACAGTGCTGTATATAGTGACCTAATGACAGTAACAGGTTTAATGGGATAAAGGGACAGTGCTGTATATAGTGACCTAATGACAGTAACAGGATTAATGGGATAAAGGGACAGTGCTGTATATAGTGACCTAATGACAGTAACAGGTTTAATGGGATAAAGGGACAGTGCTGTATATAGTGACCTAATGACAGTGACCGGTTTAATGGGATAAAGGGACAGTGCTGTATATAGTGACCTAATGACAGTAATGGGTTTAATGGGATAAAGGGACAGTGCTGTATATAGTGACCTAATGACAGTAACAGGTTTAATGGGATAAAGGGACAGTGCTGTATATAGTGACCTAATGACAGTGACAGGTTTAATGGGATAAAGGGACAGTGCTGTATATAGTGACCTAATGACAGTGACCCGTTTAATGGGATAAAGGGACAGTGCTGTATATAGTGACCTAATGACAGTGACAGGTTTAATGGGATAAAGGGACAGTGCTGTATATAGTGACCTAATGACAGTGACCGGTTTAATGGGATAAAGGGACAGTGCTGTATATAGTGACCTAATGACAGTAACAGGTTTAATGGGATAAAGGGACAGTGCTGTATATAGTGACCTAATGACAGTGACAGGTTTAATGGGATAAAGGGACAGTGCTGTATATAGTGACCTAATGACAGTAACAGGTTTAATGGGATAAAGGGACAGTGCTGTATATAGTGACCTAATGACAGTGACCGGTTTAATGGGATAAAGGGACAGTGCTGTATATAGTGACCTAATGACAGTGACAGGTTTAATGGGATAAAGGGACAGTGCTGTATATAGTGACCTAATGACAGTGACAGGTTTAATGGGATAAAGGGACAGTGCTGTATATAGTGACCTAATGACAGTGACCGGTTTAATGGGATAAAGGGACAGTGCTGTATATAGTGACCTAATGACAGTGACAGGTTTAATGGGATACAGGGACAGTGCTGTATATAGTGACCTAATGACAGTAATGGGTTTAATGGGATAAAGGGACAGTGCTGTATATAGTGACCTAATGACAGTGACCGGTTTAATGGGATAAAGGGACAGTGCTGTATATAGTGACCTAATGACAGTAACAGGTTTAATGGGATAAAGGGACAGTGCTGTATATAGTGACCTAATGACAGTGACAGGTTTAATGGGATAAAGGGACAGTGCTGTATATAGTGACCTAATGACAGTAACAGGTTTAATGGGATAAAGGGACAGTGCTGTATATAGTGACCTAATGACAGTGACCGGTTTAATGGGATAAAGGGACAGTGCTGTATATAGTGACCTAATGACAGTGACAGGTTTAATGGGATAAAGGGACAGTGCTGTATATAGTGACCTAATGACAGTGACAGGTTTAATGGGATAAAGGGACAGTGCTGTATAGAGTGACCTAATGACAGTAACGGGTTTAATGGGATAAAGGGACAGTGCTGTACATAGTACCACAGTAGAAGGGATACTTTATCAAATTGATGATTTGTTTAATTTTATTTATTTTTTTACTGGTGCAACACGGACACGACAGGATGGGATTATCTCCTGCCTACGCTAGTGGACATGTCACCTTGCTGAAAATTCAACACGCAAAAATGTTTGCTTTAACCCATTGTACATTATTAGTCCATCACTGTAAAGGGTCAGAAAACGATTCTGTGCCATAAGACATCCTTTGATATAAGGATTTTCTGGTAATGTTATCCGTAAATGTTTGCCGGGTATCGCTCAGTGCCCTCTGTGCGAGCAGACACTACTTTGAGTTGTTAGTGGGTATAAACTTAACGCTTGCTCTCCTTGTACCCCTGCGTTAATATAATATCTACCTTTTTTCTGCAGGACATTCGAAACACGGTGGGCAATATCCCCATGGAATGGTACCAGGATTTCCCGCACATTGGGTACGACTTGGATGGACGTAAAATATTCAAGCCCTTGCGAAGTAAAGACCAGTTGGAAGATTTCCTGGATAAAATGGAGAACCCAGATTACTGGTGAGCTTTGGCTGTATTGTGTGGGGATGTGTGTCATTGTATTTATTGTATCAGTGGTGTCGTTGAGTCTGTTGTATCGGTGGTGTCGTTGAGTCTGTTGTATCGGTGGTGTCGTTGAGTCTGTTGTATCGGTGGTGTCGTTGAGTGTGTTGTATCGGTGGTGTCGTTGAGTGTGTTGTATCGGTGGTGTCGTTGAGTGTGTTGTATCGGTGGTTCTATGCTTGGCCTATAGTGAGCATTTCCCAGTTCAACTTCTCATTCTTCTCTCCCCACAACCAAGCAGTTTCGGTTTCTTTCCTATCTTTTATTCCACAACATATTCTCTTGCGTTCGCCTCCTTTTCCCATGTAGAATGCATGGGGTGTGTGTGTGTGTATCAACCACCATCGCTTTGATGTTGAGGAGATCATGCTCCTTCACTAGGTCTCTGTGACTTCACACATCCAATTTAGTAGCAGTTGAAGCAGGAAGTCTGTAGTATTTTTCCAAAATAATTGATACTAATTATCTGGAGGAGCCACCAGTGGCATTCAGTTAACCTTGCGTCTTTGTCCTCAGGCGGACTGTCCACGATAAGAAGACTGGTCGGGATATTAAACTGACAGACGAACAGGTTGACCTAGTGGAACGGCTACAACAGGGAAAATTTGGAGATTTAAATTACAACCCGTACGAGGTAAGTACCTGCAGGGGCACAAATGGGGCTTGAGATGCGCTTGTACATCTTGTATTAAAAGTAGAGCTTACTTAAATCATCTGTTATTGGAGAAACTTCATTCTTTCCTTGTTATTTCTGGTCTGATCTTATTATTACGCTTTTACTGTCGGGATTTTTGTGGGTCATGTCCTTACCCGTTTTCTTTTTTTAAGCCGGCTGTGGATTTCTTCACCCATGAGACCATGATCCATCCTGTGACCAACCGTCCAGCTGATAAACGAAGCTTCATACCATCTCTCATTGAGAAGGAGAAGGTAATAGAAGGATCATTGCATGCTGGGAAATTGGGCTCCTCTGTGAATTTAATGGGGATAAGATGAGCAACTCTTGGCAAATGCCCCTCTCTTTTATTCTGTGGCTCTCTTTTATTCTGTGCCATACCTCGTGGCTCTCTCTCTTTTATTCTGTGCCATTCCTCGTGGCTCTCTCTTTTATTCTGTGCCATACCTCGTGGCTCTCTCTCTTTAATTCTGTGCCATACCTCGTGGCTCTCTCTCTTTTATTCTGTGCCATACCTCGTGGCTCTCTCTCTTTTATTCTGTGCCATACCTCGTGGCTCTCTCTTTTATTCTGTGCCATACCTCGTGGCTCTCTCTTTTATTCTGTGCCATACCTCGTGGCTCTCTCTCTTTTATTCTGTGCCATTCCTCGTGGCTCTCTCTCTTTTATTCTGTGCCATACCTTGTGGCGCTCTCTCTTTTATTCTGTGCCATACCTCGTGGCTCTCTCTTTTATTCTGTGCCATACCTCGTGGCTCTCTCTTTTATTCTGTGCCATTCCTCGTGGCTCTCTCTCTTTTATTCTGTGCCATACCTCGTGGCTCTCTCTCTTTTATTCTGTGCCATACCTCGTGGCTCTCTCTCTTTTATTCTGTGCCATTCCTCGTGGCTCTCTCTCTTATTCTCTGCCATTCCTCGTGGCTCTCTCTCTTTTAATCTGTGCCATTCCTCGTGGCGCTCTCTTTTAATCTGTGCCATTCCTCGTGGCGCTCTCTCTTTTAATCTGTGCCATTCCTCGTGGCGCTCTCTTTTATTCTGTGCCATTCCTCGTGGCTCTCTTTTATTCTGTGCCATACCTCGTGGCTCTCTCTCTTTTATTCTGTGCCATACCTCGTGGCTCTCTTTTATTCTGTGCCATACCTCGTGTCTCTCTCTCTTTTATTCTGTGCCATACCTCGTGGCTCTCTCTTTTATTCTGTGCCATACCTCGTGTCTCTCTCTCTTTTATTCTGTGCCATTCCTCGTGTCTCTCTCTCTTTTATTCTGTGCCATTCCCTGTGGCTCTCTTTTATTCTGTGGCTCTCTTTTATTCTGTGCCATACCTCGTGGCTCTCTCTCTTTTATTCTGTGCCATACCTCGTGGCTCTCTCTCTTTTATTCTGTGCCATACCTCGTGTCTCTCTCTCTTTTATTCTGTGCCATTCCTCGTGGCTCTCTCTCTTTTATTCTGTGCCATTCCCTGTGGCTCTCTTTTATTCTGTGGCTCTCTTTTATTCTGTGCCATACCTCGTGGCTCTCTCTCTTTTATTCTGTGCCATACCTCGTGGCTCTCTCTCTTTTATTCTGTGCCATTCCTCGTGGCTCTCTCTCTTTTATTCTGTGCCATTCCTCGTGGCTCTCTCTTTTATTCTGTGCCATTCCTCGTGGCTCTCTCTTTTATTCTGTGCCATACCTCGTGGCTCTCTCTCTTTTATTCTGTGCCATTCCTCGTGGCTCTCTCTCTTTTATTCTGTGCCATACCTCGTGGCTCTCTCTCTTTTATTCTGTGCCATACCTTGTGGCGCTCTCTCTTTTATTCTGTGCCATACCTCGTGGCTCTCTCTTTTATTCTGTGCCATTCCTCGTGGCTCTCTCTTTTATTCTGTGCCATACCTCGTGGCTCTCTCTCTTTTATTCTGTGCCATACCTCGTGGCTCTCTCTCTTTTTTATTCTGTGCCATACCTCGTGGCTCTCTCTCTTATTCTGTGCCATTCCTCGTGGCTCTCTCTCTTATTCTCTGCCATTCCTCGTGGCTCTCTCTCTTTTAATCTGTGCCATTCCTCGTGGCGCTCTCTTTTAATCTGTGCCATTCCTCGTGGCGCTCTCTCTTTTAATCTGTGCCATTCCTCGTGGCGCTCTCTCTTTTATTCTGTGCCATTCCTCGTGGCTCTCTTTTATTCTGTGCCATACCTCGTGGCTCTCTCTCTTTTATTCTGTGCCATACCTCGTGGCTCTCTTTTATTCTGTGCCATACCTCGTGTCTCTCTCTCTTTTATTCTGTGCCATTCCTCGTGGCTCTCTCTCTTTTATTCTGTGCCATACCTTGTGGCGCTCTCTCTTTTATTCTGTGCCATTCCTCGTGGCTCTCTCTCTTTTATTCTGTGCCATACCTCGTGGCTCTCTCTTTTATTCTGTGCCATTCCTCGTGGCTCTCTCTCTTTTATTCTGTGCCATTCCTCGTGGCTCTCTCTCTTTTATTCTGTGCCATACCTCGTGGCTCTCTTTTATTCTGTGCCATACCTCGTGGCTCTCTCTCTTTTATTCTGTGCCATACCTCGTGGCTCTCTTTTATTCTGTGCCATACCTCGTGGCTCTCTCTCTTTTATTCTGTGCCATACCTTGTGGCGCTCTCTCTTTTATTCTGTGCCATACCTCGTGGCTCTCTCTTTTATTCTGTGCCATTCCTCGTGGCTCTCTCTCTTTTATTCTGTGCCATACCTCGTGGCTCTCTCTCTTTTATTCTGTGCCATACCTCGTGGCTCTCTCTCTTTTATTCTGTGCCATTCCTCGTGGCTCTCTCTCTTATTCTCTGCCATTCCTCGTGGCTCTCTCTCTTTTAATCTGTGCCATTCCTCGTGGCGCTCTCTTTTAATCTGTGCCATTCCTCGTGGCGCTCTCTCTTTTAATCTGTGCCATTCCTCGTGGCGCTCTCTCTTTTATTCTGTGCCATTCCTCGTGGCTCTCTTTTATTCTGTGCCATTCCTTGTGGCTCTTTTATTCTGTGCCATTCCTTGTGGCTCTCTCTCTTTTAATCTGTGCCATTCCTTGTGGCTCTCTCTCTTTTAATCTGTGCCATTCCTTGTGGCTCTCTCTTTTATTCTGTGCCATTCCTCGTGGCGCTCTCTTTTATTCTGTGCCATTCCTCGTGGCTCTCTTTTATTCTGTGCCATTCCTCGTGGCTCTCTCTTTCTTATTCTGTGCCATTCCCTGTGACTCTCTTTTATTCTGTGCCATTCCTTGTGGCGCTCTCTCTTTTATTCTGTGCCATTCCTTGTGGCTCTCTCTCTTTTATTCTGTGCCATTCCTCGTGGCTCTCTCTCTTTTATTCTGTGCCATACCTTGTGGCGCTCTCTTTTATTCTGTGCCATTCCTTGTGGCTCTCTCTCTTTTATTCTGTGCCATTCCCTGTAGCTCTCTTTTATTCTGTGCCATTCCTTGTGGCTCTCTTTTATTCTGTGCCATTCCTTGTAGCGCTCTCTTTTATTCTGTGCCATTCCTCGTGGCGCTCTCTCTCTTAATCTGTGCCATTCCTCGTGGCGCTCTCTCTCTTAATCTGTGCCATTCCTCGTGGCGCTCTCTTTTATTCTGTGCCATTCCCTGTGGCTCTCTTTTATTCTGTGCCATTTCTCGTGGCTCTCTCTCTTTTATTCTGTGCCATTCCTTGTAGCGCTCTCTTTTATTCTGTGCCATTCCTCGTGGCGCTCTCTCTCTTAATCTGTGCCATTCCTCGTGGCGCTCTCTCTCTTAATCTGTGCCATTCCTCGTGGCGCTCTCTTTTATTCTGTGCCATTCCCTGTGGCGCTCTCTCTTTTATTCTGTGCCATTCCCTGTGACTCTCTTTTATTCTGTGCCATTCCTCGTGGCTCTCTCTCTTTTATTCTGTGCCATTCCTTGTGGCTCTCTCTTTTATTCTGTGCCATTTCTCGTGGCTCTCTCTCTTTTATTCTGTGCCATTCCCTGTGACTCTCTTTTATTCTGTGCCATTCCTCGTGGCTCTCTCTCTTTTAATCTGTGCCATTCCTCGTGGCGCTCTCTTTTATTCTGTGCCATTCCTCGTGGCGCTCTCTCTTTTATTCTGTGCCATTCCCTGTAGCTCTCTTTTATTCTGTGCCATTCCTTGTGGCTCTCTTTTATTCTGTGCCATTCCTCGTGGCGCTCTCTCTTTTAATCTGTGCCATTCCTCGTGGCGCTCTCTCTTTTATTCTGTGCCATTCCTCGTGGCGCTCTCTCTTTTATTCTGTGCCATTCCCTGTAGCTCTCTTTTATTCTGTGCCATTCCTTGTGGCTCTCTTTTATTCTGTGCCATTCCTTGTGGCGCTCTCTCTTTTATTCTGTGCCATTCCTCGTGACTCTCTTTTATTCTGTGCCATTCCTCGTGGCTCTCTCTTTTATTCTGTGCCATTCCTCGTGGCTCTCTCTCTTTTATTCTGTGCCATTTCTCGTGGCTCTCTCTCTTTTATTCTGTGCCATTCCTTGTGACTCTCTTTTATTCTGTGCCATTCCCTGTGGCTCTCTTTTATTCTGTGCCATTCCCTGTGGCTCTCTTTTATTCTGTGCCATTCCCTGTGGCTCTCTTTTATTCTGTGCCATTCCCTGTGGCTCTCTTTTATTCTGTGCCATTCCCTGTGGCTCTCTTTTATTCTGTGCCATTCCCTGTGGCTCTTTTATTCTGTGCCGTTCCCTGTGGCTCTCTTTTATTCTGTGCCATTCCCTGTGGCTCTCTCTCTTTTATTCTGTGCCATTCCCTGTAGCTCTCTTTTATTCTGTGCCATTCCTTGTGGCTCTCTTTTATTCTGTGCCATTCCTTGTGGCGCTCTCTCTCTTAATCTGTGCCATTCCTCGTGGCGCTCTCTCTTTTATTCTGTGCCATTCCTTGTGGCTCTCTCTCTTTTATTCTGTGCCATTCCCTGTAGCTCTCTTTTATTCTGTGCCATTCCTTGTGGCTCTCTTTTATTCTGTGCCATTCCTTGTGGCTCTCTTTTATTCTGTGCCATTCCTTGTAGCGCTCTCTTTTATTCTGTGCCATTCCTCGTGGCGCTCTCTCTCTTAATCTGTGCCATTCCTCGTGGTGCTCTCTCTCTTAATCTGTGCCATTCCTCGTGGCGCTCTCTTTTATTCTGTGCCATTCCCTGTGGCTCTCTTTTATTCTGTGCCATTTCTCGTGGCTCTCTCTCTTTTATTCTGTGCCATTCCTCGTGGCGCTCTCTTTTATTCTGTGCCATTCCTCGTGGCGCTCTCTCTTTTAATCTGTGCCATTCCTCGTGGCGCTCTCTCTTTTATTCTGTGCCATTCCCTGTAGCTCTCTTTTATTCTGTGCCATTCCTTGTGGCTCTTTTATTCTGTGCCATTCCTTGTGGCTCTCTTTTATTCTGTGCCATTCCTTGTGGCGCTCTCTTTTATTCTGTGCCATTCCTCGTGGCGCTCTCTCTCTTAATCTGTGCCATTCCTCGTGGCGCTCTCTTTTATTCTGTGCCATTCCCTGTGGCTCTCTTTTATTCTGTGCCATTTCTCGTGGCTCTCTCTCTTTTATTCTGTGCCATTCCTCGTGGCTCTCTCTCTTTTATTCTGTGCCATTCCTCGTGGCTCTCTCTCTCTTATTCTGTGCCATTCCCTGTGACTCTCTTTTATTCTGTGCCATTCCTCGTGGCTCGCTCTCTTTTAATCTGTGCCATTCCTCGTGGCGCTCTCTTTTATTCTGTGCCATTCCTCGTGGCGCTCTCTTTTATTCTGTGCCATTCCCTGTAGCTCTCTTTTATTCTGTGCCATTCCCTGTAGCTCTCTTTTATTCTGTGCCATTCCTTGTGGCTCTCTTTTATTCTGTGCCATTCCTCGTGGCGCTCTCTCTTTTAATCTGTGCCATTCCTCGTGGCGCTCTCTCTTTTATTCTGTGCCATTCCTCGTGGCGCTCTCTCTTTTATTCTGTGCCATTCCCTGTAGCTCTCTTTTATTCTGTGCCATTCCTTGTGGCTCTCTTTTATTCTGTGCCATTCCTTGTGGCGCTCTCTCTT
The DNA here is from genome assembly GCF_036172605.1 of Pelobates fuscus. Classification (NCBI taxonomy): domain Eukaryota; kingdom Metazoa; phylum Chordata; class Amphibia; order Anura; family Pelobatidae; genus Pelobates; species Pelobates fuscus. The sequence continues at coordinate 5,259,616 of NC_086320.1, read as the reverse complement.
TTATTCTGTGCCATTCCTCGTGACTCTCTTTTATTCTGTGCCATTTCTCGTGGCTCTCTCTCTTTTATTCTGTGCCATTTCTCGTGGCTCTCTCTCTTTTATTCTGTGCCATTCCCTGTGGCTCTCTTTTATTCTGTGCCATTCCTTGTGGCTCTCTTTTATTCTGTGCCAAACCTCGTGGCGCTCTCTTTTATTCTGTGCCATACCTCGTGGCGCTCTCTTTTATTCTGTGCCATACCTCATGGCGCTCTCTCTTTTATTCTGTGCCATTCCCTGTGGCTCTCTTTTATTCTGTGCCATTCCCTGTGGCTCTCTTTTATTCTGTGCCATTCCCTGTGGCTCTCTTTTATTCTGTGCCATTCCCTGTGGCTCTCTTTTATTCTGTGCCATTCCCTGTGGCTCTCTTTTATTCTGTGCCATTCCCTGTGGCTCTCTTTTATTCTGTGCCATTCCCTGTGGCTCTCTTTTATTCTGTGCCATTCCCTGTGGCTCTCTTTTATTCTGTGCCATTCCCTGTGGCTCTCTTTTATTCTGTGCCATTCCCTGTGGCTCTCTTTTATTCTGTGCCATTCCCTGTGGCTCTCTTTTATTCTGTGCCATTCCCTGTGGCTCTCTTTTATTCTGTGCCATTCCCTGTGGCTCTCTTTTATTCTGTGCCATTTCTCGTGGCTCTCTCTCTTTTATTCTGTGCCATTCCTTGTGGCGCTCTCTTTTATTCTGTGCCATTCCTCGTGGCGCTCTCTTTTATTCTGTGTCATTCCTCGTGGCGCTCTCTCTCTTTTAGTCTGTGTCATTCTTTGTGGCTCTGTCTGTTTTAGTTATCTATTCTTTAGAGATTCTTCTTTGTATATGATTGTTGTTCTAAATCTGGATGTGGATTCTCTGAGGTACATTTTGACTCTCTAAATATATATTTTTTTTCCTGTTTATAAGGTGTCCAAGCTGGTCCATGCTATAAAGATGGGATGGATCCGCCCCAGAAAGCCCAAAGTAGAAACTGCCAGTTACTATGACCTATGGGCACAGGAGGATCCAAATGCCATCCTTGGGAGACACAAGATGCATGTTCCAGCTCCAAAAGTGCCCCTACCCGGGCATGAGGAGTCCTACAACCCTCCCCCAGAGTATTTAATGACTGAAGAAGAGGTAAGTGACTGTGGTGGCATTTTTACAAAGCTGGGATTGCCCCAATTTAAGATGATTTTGCCACAACACTGGTGGTTTGGTGCTCACCTGACAGTCTCAATTTTAGCGCATGCGGTGGGCACAGACCTGGTGTATGGAATTGTAACTGTGAACATTGTTTGTGCAGCGTCTGGCGTGGGAGCAGCAGGATCCAGAGGATCGAAAGCTGCCATTCGTTCCACAGCATTACAAATCCCTGAGAGCGGTGCCTGCGTTTTCACGTTTTATACACGAACGGTTTGAGCGATGTCTCGATCTCTATCTTTGTCCGCGCCAGAGGAAGATGAGGGTAATTGAATGCTATGTGCCACTGTCTGTCGTGGTATCCCTTGTTCGTCATTCTTAAAATATATCTTTCAGATCAAACTGTTATCCTTTAATCCCTCCATCTTTCTCCTACCCTTCCCTTGTTATTCCACACTGACTATTTCTCATTATCTAACTCTTTAGGTCCCCCCTCTATGCTCAATTCTCCAGTGTGTCTTCTCCTTGTTCCCTTAGTCTGCTGTAATCTAAGTCTGACTTACACTCCTCTGATCACTCCCCCATGACGTTTAATCTTATTGTATGTTCTCGAATTCTCTAAATATGTGTTTTTCTGTCTTACAGGTAAATGTGAATCCAGAAGATCTAATTCCTAAACTGCCAAAGCCCCGGGACCTGCAGCCATTCCCTACTTTTCAGTCACTAGTAAGATTCCCTATCAATGTTCTTAATTGCTGTCTTTGTATCCCTGCATCCTCCAATGTCTGCTCTCGTGCAACCGAGCCATTCCCACCACGTCCTTTCTATTGGTTGTTGGTCTCTTTCCCATTGACATTGCTCCTTCCTGTCTAGGTATATCGTGGTCACACGGACCTGGTGCGTTCAATCAGTGTGTCCCCCAATGGACAGTGGCTAGTGTCAGGTAGGTCTTCGTTTCTTTTTCCAGGCTCTCCTGAAAGCACTAACCTACCCTTAATCTGCTGTTTGATTTACAATTCTCAGGATCTGATGACTGCTCTGTCCGATTCTGGGAAGTGAGCTCAGGACGTTGCATGAAGTGTGTGCTCTTGGATGGGGCTGTGAAGAGCGTCAGCTGGAACCCAAATCAGACACTAGTTCTGGTGGCAGCATGTGTGTGAGTATTCGCAAACTGTGGCACATTCATAGTACCTACTTACAGACACTAGAGTGGAATGACTAACTCTAAACAACACACAATACATTTCCTATATTAACCATACAAATGGAACAGACAGCAGGAGGCTGGGTGTACATTGTGCAACTATATACATTGTACGGCGTATACAGTAATCATATACATTGTACGGCGCATACAGTAATTATATACATTGTACGGCGCATACAGTAATTATATACATTGTACGCCGCATTTAGTAACTATATATACATTGTACGCCGCATTCAGTAACTATATATACATTGTACGCCGCCTACAGTAACTATATAGATTGTACGCCGCAAACAGTAACTATATACATTGTACGCCGCATTTAGTAACTATATATACATTATACGCCGCCTACAGTAACTATATATACATTGTACGGCGTATACAGTAATCATATACATTATACGCTGCATACAGTAATTATATACATTGTACGCCGCATTTAGTAACTATATATACATTGTACGCCGCATTCAGTAACTATATATACATTGTACGCCGCCTACAGTAACTATATAGATTGTACGCCGCAAACAGTAACTATATATACATTGTACGCCACCTACAGTAACTATATATACATTGTACGGCGTATACAGTAATCATATACATTATACGCTGCATACAGTAATTATATACATTGTACGCCGCATTTAGTAACTATATATACATTGTACGCCGCCTACAGTAACTATATACATTGTACGCCGCCTACAGTAACTATATATACATTGTACGCCGCAAACAGTAACTATATATACATTGTACGCCACCTACAGTAACTATATATACATTGTACGCCGCAAACAGTAACTATATATACATTGTACGCCGCATTCAGTAGCTATATATACATTGTACGCCGCCTACAGTAACTATATACATTGTACGCCGCAAACAGTAACTATATATACATTGTACGCCGCAAACAGTAACTATATATACATTGTACGCCGCAAACAGTAACTATATATACATTGTACGCCGCATACAGTAACTATATATACATTGTACGCCGCATACAGTAACTATATATACATTGTACGCCGCATACAGTAACTATATATACATTGTACGCCGCCTACAGTAACTATATACATTGTACGCCGCCTACAGTAACTATATATACATTGTACGCCGCAAACAGTAACTATATATACATTGTACGCCGCATTCAGTAGCTATATATACATTGTACGCCGCCTACAGTAACTATATACATTGTACGCCGCAAACAGTAACTATATATACATTGTACGCCGCAAACAGTAACTATATATACATTGTACGCCGCATACAGTAACTATATATACATTGTACGCCGCATACAGTAACTATATATACATTGTACGCCGCATACAGTAACTATATATACATTGTACGCCGCCTACAGTAACTATATACATTGTACGCCGCCTACAGTAACTATATACATTGTACGCCGCATACAGTAACTATATATACATTGTATGCCGCATACAGTAACTATATATACATTGTACGCCGCATACAGTAACTATATATACATTGTACGCCGCATACAGTAACTATATATACATTGTACGCCGCATACAGTAACTATATATACATTGTACGCCGCAAACAGTAACTATATATACATTGTACGCCGCGTACAGTAACTATATACATTGTACGCCGCAAACAGTAACTATATATACATTGTACGCCGCATACAGTAGCTATATATACATTGTACGCCGCAAACAGTAGCTATATATACATTGTACGCCGCAAACAGTAATTATATATACATTGTACGCCGCATACAGTAACTGTACAGTTATAACATCCGATATATAAACATGAACTTGTATAAATCTGTTTCACAGTACTGTTTGTGCTATAATTTGCCATGAACCCCTAGATCACATTGTGATACACTGTGTTTCCAAATCTTCTGTCCCAGAGATAAATCGGTTATTCTGTTGAATCCTGGACTGGGTGATCGCCTGTTGTGCAGCGCTACTGACCAGCATTTGAGCGCGTTCCAGCCCCCTGAGGAGGAGCGCCAACAGCTAGTAAAGTGGGAGGAGTGTGAGGGGGCTCAGTATGAACAGGGTCCGCGACTGGTCATTCATCATGAAAAGGTGAGGAACGGCCTGGCGCAGTGTCCTCCCACTGCTCTTTCTGCCTTTATATGTGAGTGACCTGTCATTAGGTCCCTCTTAATGTGGAACGTTTCCTGCGTTTTTTTTTTTTTCTTGAGATCAGGTCTGTCTCTCTTTCGTTCTCTTGACCAAGACATGCGTTGACTCTTTGTTCTTTTGATCTGCTGCTTCATCCTCGATCACAGGTGGTCTCCGTTGTTGCCCCCTTGGCTTCAGACCTTGCTGTGTGGTTTGACCTCAAACCTTACTTTTTTTTTTTTTCATAAGTAAAAAGTCCAATGCTTAAACTTGCTTCTTCTAATGCCAATTCCAAATACTGTCAACATATAGGATAAATAATCCGACCTAGTTAAACATGATTAACCATGTAATCTTACTCTCATTGAGATGAGTGGTTCAGCACCGTTCGGCACTGTGGGCCTCACATTGACATCCTCTCTCCACGTTTCAGGCAGTGAAGCAGGTCACGTGGCACGCCAAGGGAGATTATTTTGCCGTGGTTCTGCCTGATAATGGAAACTCACAGGTTCTTATCCACCAGCTGAGCAAACGCCGAAGTCAGAACCCCTTCCGTAAAAACAAAGGGCAAGTTCAGCGAGTTCTTTTCCACCCAACCAGGCCTTTCTTCTTTGTAGCCACTCAGAGATACGTCAGAGTATACAACCTCCTAAAGCAGGAACTTGCCAAAAAACTACTCTGCAACTGCAAGTGGGTGTCCAGCATTGCCGTGCATCCAGCAGGTAAGTACGATCAATGCCTTCTGCTTAATCATGGACTGTGGACTTGATTGCCATCGCCTTGATCATACAATGTGGGCAACTCATTTAACATAATAATCCACGTGACCCCAGAGCCAGCCTGACCGACACATGGTAACTAAAATTACCTCTTCCCCAACCAGGTGATAATTTGATCTGCGGAAGTTATGACTCCAAACTGGCTTGGTTTGATATGGACCTGTCCACGAAACCATACAAAGTGCTCAGGTGAGTGTGGCGTAAAGAGAAGAAATATCTTGTGGTGTTATCTGTTCTAAGTCCTGATTTTCCCTTTCCATCTTGGTTTTTACAGTTTGATTCTGTCCCCTATGTCCTGACGTGGCTCAGTTTACTCTCTATATTTTTTTTCAGGCACCACAAGAAAGCCCTTCGAGCTGTGTCTTTCCACAGACAGTACCCACTGTTTGCGTCTGGGTCGGATGATGGCAGTGTCATAGTGTGTCATGGCATGGTGTACAAGTAAGGAGCTCACTAGAGTAGTGAATATTACTGCTGTTTTCAATGCTTTCTGGCTCAGTCCAGCTGCTTTGAGGTACATGTTTTCCTACTTCCTAAACTTTGACCTTTTGCCACACAGTGACCTCCTGCAAAACCCCCTCATTGTACCAGTGAAGGTTCTACGAGGACATGAAATCACCCGTGATCTCGGAGTTTTGGATATAATCTTTCACCCGACACAGCCCTGGGTCTTCTCTTCTGGAGCAGATGCCACCATTCGTCTGTACACCTAATGTCACCATTCCAGGTTCGGGCTGGATGTTCCTTGGCATTGCGTGGCTGATATGAACATACAGCTCACGTACCAGATGTAGGGCAATATCCTTTTATTCCACACGTTAATAAGTGACCAACGTTTCTTCCAGCTGTGAACTTTCTGTGGCCCTGCTGTATATAACTTGATGGCTTTGTATTCTTTATTGCTCTCTCACAATCTGAGGGAGGTGTACAGGTTTAAAATAAACACCCGGCTCTTGGTCTTTAATGTAATTTGAATAGATTCAACGTCGCTTCCACAAAACAGTCAGTGCATATAGCTGCTGGGGAATAAACCACAATGCTTTGAGGTGCTGAATGCATTCATTGGAGCCCTGTGTTTTTTGTTTTTTAACAAAGATTGTCAGCACTTCTTCAGTCCACATAACACGGGTGACATTGGTGATTAGTGCGATCGCAGCCCTCGCTGTCTGTACTCCACCAGGGGAAACGATTTAGCGAGTTGGTGCACAGCTCTCTTGCTTCTCCACTATCAAACACTAGGCAGGTCTTAACCCCTTCAGGACGGGTGACGGACGAGGTCCGCGTCATCCTGGGGATGCCCTTAACAACGGGTGACGGACCTCGTCCGTCATGCGGTAAAATTAACGCCGCGATCGCGCAGTGCTGGCGATCGCGGGGTTAACGCTGTTGCTGGGTCCCTCTGAGTCAGGGGCAGACCAGCAACAGCAAATCGCGATGTCCCAGCACATGTGATCGCTGTGACAGCCAGTCACAGCGGTCACAATACTGCTGGGATATCTGATCCGCCTCCCTCCACCTCTTGTGGGTTTGTGAAGTGGAGAGAGACGGATCGTTGCAACATTGTGTCTCAGAAATATACTGAATATCTTTAAAAGGTTCCTAATCCCTTTCCCCTTCCTTTAAAAAAAATATTAACCCTTTCCCTGCTGCTTGATCACTGCTAGCAGTGATCAATATACAGGTCACAGTACTTTACTGTGATCTATTTTTTTTTTTTACACTTAAGGGTTACATTTTATTTTTTTTGTAACCCTAAGGGGTTCAATTTTATTCTTTTATTTTATTAATTTGTGATTTAGTTAGTTGGTGGGTGGAATTTAGTGGTAATTTGGGGAATTTAGTTAGGGGTTAAAAAAAAAAAAAAAAAAAAAAAGGTTTAGTTTTTTAGTTAAAGTTTTCTTAGCTGTGTTAACTGTATTAAAAATGTTGCAAAAGTATAGCCCAGAGGAGGCTTATGCCCTGTTAGCCGCCGACTCAGAGGTGACCGACACTGCCTCAGAGTGACGCAGGGGACAGGGACTATGTGCCAGATAGTGCAGTAACATCAGAGGAAATCGCTGATTCCCCCAATGTTCAATATGGCGCAGATGACTGGGTACCCCCTAATCATTTTTCGCCAGACATCCCAGTGTTCATTGCCAATCCTGGCATACAGGCGGACCTGTCTGGCTATAATGCGCTGGATTGTATGGAGCTGTTTTTGGGGGATGATTTTTTTGGGGAGGTAGTTACCCAGACGAATCTGTATGCGTTTATAAAATACGCCCTCTAATTTCCCATTTAAATGAAAAATTTGCCACTATTTACACCCCCAAAAAACAAATTTAAATTGATGAGTCCCTCATGAAATATAAGGGAAGACTGGGATTTAGACAATATATCCCATCCAAAAGATCCCGGTATGGGATAAAATTTAATAAATTATGTGAAAGTGGCAGTGGCTATGTATACACCTTCTGTGTATATGAAGGAAGGGATAGCCACCTTGATCCCCCAGGTTGCCCAGATATAATAGGGACAAGTGGGAAAATTGTCTGGGACTTAATAATGCCATTACTCAACAAAGGTTATCACCTATACATCGATAACTTTTATAACAGCATCCCACTCTTACAAATGCTGTACTGTTTTGAGACCGTGGCCTGTGGCACTATCAGGAAGAGTCGCACAGGTTTCCCAAAGGCTCTAGCAGAAAAAAAATTAAAAAAGGGGGAAACAGCAGCTCTCTGCCAGAATGAACTGCTGGCACTCAAGTACCGCGATAAAAAGGAGGTTTTCATCCTAACTACGATCCATGGGGAAAACACTCGCAGGGTCGCAGTTCGTGGCAGAGAGGAATATAAACGGGTGCCAGTCTGCATTCAGAAATATAATCGGCACATGGGGGGAGTTGATCTATCCGATCAACTAATGCAGCTGTATCTAATCATGCGCAAAACCAGGGCATGGTACAAAAAAGTGGGCATATATATAATGCAGACGGCAGTCCACAATGCCTTTATTATTTTTAAAAAGGCAAATGCTGAGCTGAAATGCACATTCCTTTCATTTCAATTTCAGCTCATTTCTGGGTTACTTGAGTGCCACAGAGGGGGACCATCAGTGGAGCCTAGCAGAAGAATGGAGGCAGGTCACTTCTGCTTTAAGATTCCACCAACCCCTAAAAAACAAAACCCCCAGAAAAGGTGCAGGGTGTGTTACAAGAGTACAAGAGGGGCGTAAGAGTTGAGACAAGCTATTACTGCCCTGATTGCCCCTCTCAGCCCGGCCTATGTATTGGCCATTGTTTTAAAGTTTTCCACACCCAGGCCGAATAAGCAGACCCGTTTTGGGGTGTAATTTTAGTCAACTGTCTGGTTACCAAATCTTGGCTTTGTCTCCCGTTTATCCTGTCTTCTCTGATCCTTGACCTCGGCTTGTCCTATCGTTGTTCCGTTTCTCTTTACCCCTTTGACTTTGGCTTGTACCTTGACTATTCTCTGCTTGTATAGCCCGGCCATTCTAAGGACCGGTATTACAAGTTTCTCTCTCTGTGTTCTCTCTCTTTGTGGTCTGTCTGTGTTTTGGAATCTGTGACAGCGTTGCCCGTGACACATTGTTGCACTAAGATGACATAGCTGAGCAACATATTAGGTGTTATACTGCCATAGCACACATAAGGATTGCAAAATATACAGTAACATCTCCAAGTGTGTGTCAAAAAGGCAGAAAAAAATGCTAATTGCAACTAGACTTGGTACAAACTAACAAAAAATGATCCTACGCTAAGGTTTAAAATATGCCTTTTGAAATGCCCTGGGGTGTCTACTTTAAGAAATGGTAGGCCTTTGTGGGGTAGTTTGAACTTAAAACCTGCTAAGATGCTTGGAAATTGCACATGGGCCGAGCGTCAAAATTCAAAGTTCGGTAAAAACTGATATGGCTTGGTCTCCAATGTGCCCCTTCAACATCCACATATCCCCAAAAAGGGTACACATGGGGGTATTGCTGCACTAAGATGACATAGCTGAGCAACATATTAGGTGTTCTACTGCCATAGCACACATAAGGATTACAAAATATACAGTAACATCTCCAAGTGTGTGTCAAAAAGGCAGAAAAAATGCTAATTGTAACTAGACTTGGTACAAACTAACAAAAAAATGATCCTATGCTAAGGTTTAAAATATGCCTTTTGAAATACCCTGGGGTGTCTACTTTAGGAAATGGTAGGCCTTCGTGTTTTTTTTTTTAAACTTTCAAACTGCAATAATGCCCCAAATTGAAGCATAGGCCAATTAAATCCGTCTCTCAAAATTGTACTGTAAATACTGAAATGGATAGGTCTCCTATATGGCACTGTAGCTTCACGAAATAGTATAGACATACAATGGGGGTGTCATTTTACTCAGAAGACTTAGCTGAACATAATTTGGGGGGTTTGAACTTAGTGGCACATGTGAAATATACAAAATGCCTAGCAAAAATGCAATCCATATGTAAAAAACGCACAAAATTATTTTTTACCACATACTTTGGCATATATTGGTGAAATAATGGGGGCATGTTAAGGCACAATATGCACCTTATGATATACCCTGGAGTGTCTACTTTTACAAATGGTAGGCCTTTGTGGGTTTTTTTTCAACAGTCAAACTGTTATAATACCCCAAATGGAAGCATAGGCCAATTAAATCCGTCTCTCAAAATTGTACTGTAAATACTGAAATGGATAGGTCTCCTATATGGCACTGTAGCTTCACGAAATAGTATAGACATACAATGGGGGTGTCATTTTACTCAGAAGACTTAGCTGAACATAATTTGGGGGGTTTGAACTTAGTGGCACATGTGAAATATACAAAATGCCTAGCAAAAATGCAATCCATATGTAAAAAACGCACAAAATTATTTTTTACCACATACTTTGGCATATATTGGTGAAATAATGGGGGCATGTTAAGGCACAATATGCACCTTATGAGATACCCTGGAGTGTCTACTTTTACAAATGGTAGGCCTTTGTGGGTTTTTTTTTGAACAGTCAAACTGTTATAATACCCCAAATGGACACATAGGCTCATTAAATCCGTCTGTCAAAATTCTACTGTGAATACTGAAATGGATAGGTCTCCTGTATGGCACTGTAGCTTCACGAAATAGCGCCAAAGACTTACAATGGGGGTGCCATTTTACTCAGCAGATGTAACTGAACACAAAATAAAACTTGATAGGAAAATGGGTTGGCCCATACGATAATTATAATGTAACTGGACAGAGAGGGGGTAACCCTCAAAAGTTTGAACAAGAACAAAGAGAGAGAACACTGTCCTAAAGAATGAAAACACAATAGTGAATATTGGTATCATAAGGGACGTTCCCAACGTCAAGTGTCACAATTATTCAAAATAATGTGCTCTAGAATATAAAACGTTTAAAAATCAATATTTAATGAGTAACAGAAAAACGTTCCTAAGGTAAACTGTCCCCAGTGTATTTAATCCAGTGTATCATGGCTAACTAGTAGCTGGTAGCCAGAGTAATGGATATAACCCCTATGGAGGCGTGTAATGAAGACCAAGAAAAGGCAGGAATTCTAAATAACTATTTCTCCTCCGTATATATTAAAGAAGAACCCATGGCAATAGATGTGCAAATGATTGCTACTAAAAACTTGCAGAATAATTGTAATTGGTTAACTGAAGACAATGTGCTGCAGCAACTAAAGAAAGTTAATATAAACAAAGCTCCAGGGCCTGACGGTATCCATCCACGTGTACTTAAGGAACTAAGTGTAGAAATAAGTGAACCTCTGTTTTTAATCTTTCAAGATTCTTTTCTTTCAGGAAGTGTTCCGGAGGATTGGAGGAAGGCAGATGTGGTTCCTATATTCAAAAAGGGTTCAAAATCCTTGCCTGGAAATTATAGACCTGTGAGCTTAACTTCTGTGGCTGGTAAAATATTTGAAAGGTTATTAAGGGATAATATTCAAGAATTCCTTGAGAAGAATATGGTTATCAGCAAAAATCAGCACGGTTTTATGAAGCACAGGTCATGTCAAACTAACTTGATTGCGTTCTACGAAGAAGTAAGTAGAAGTATAGATCAGGGTGTTGCAGTGGATGTGATCTATTTGGATTTTGCCAAGGCATTTGATACAGTTCCACACAAAAGATTAGTGTTCAAACTCAAGGAAATCGGTCTCGATGAAAATGCTTGTTCTTGGGTAGAACATTGGCTTAAAAACAGAATACAAAGAGTTGTCGTTAATGGTACATTTTCAAGCTGGACAGAGGTGGCAAGTGGTGTCCCTCAGGGGTCTGTTCTGGGACCCCTTCTATTTAACATTTTTATAAATGATCTTGAAGACAGCATTGAAAGTCATGTTTCAGTGTTTGCAGATGACACAAAACTTTGTAAAATAATACAATGTGAGCAAGATATTACTTTGCTGCAGAAGGATTTAGATAGACTGGAGGACTGGGCACTCAAATGGCAGATGAAATTTAATGTTGAAAAATGCAAAGTTATGCACTTCGGCGTAAAGAATACACAAGCAACGTATACCCTTAATGGAAGCGAATTAGGGATAACAACACACGAAAAGGACTTGGGAATTGTTATAGACAACAAACTATGCAACAATGTGCAATGTCAATCCGCAGTGGCCAAGGCCAGTAAGGTATTGTCATGCATGAAAAAGGGCATTCATTCTCGGGACGAGAATATCATTTTGCCTCTCTATAAATCACTGGTAAGACCACATATTGAATATGCTGTGCAATTTTGGGCACCTGTTCTAAAGAAGGATATCATGGCACTAGAAAAAGTGCAGAGGCGGGCTACAAAATTAATAAAAGGAATGGAACATATCAGCTATGAAGAAAGGTTAACAAATTTAAACCTATTTAGTTTAGAAAAACGTCGCCTGAGAGGGGATATGATAACATTATACAAATATATTCGGGGCCAATACAAACCATTGTGTGGAAATCTATTCACAAACCGGACTTTACATAGGACACGAGGCCATGCGTTTAGACTGGAAGAAAGAAGATTTCGTCTAAGGCAAAGGAAAGGTTTTTTTACTGTAAGAACAATCAGGATGTGGAATTCTCTGCCTGAAGAAGTGGTTTTATCAGAGTCCATACAGATGTTCAAACAGCTACTAGATGCATACTTGCAAAGACAGAATATTCAAGGATATAATCTTTCAATGTAGGGTAATAACTGCTTGATTCAAGGATAAATCTGACTGCCATTCTGGGGTCAATAAGGAATTTTTTGTCCTAGCTTGTTGCAAAATTGTGCTTCAAACTGGGGTTTTTTTTTTTTTTTTTTTTTTTCTCTTTTGGATCAACAGCAAAAAACAGGTGTGAGGAAGGCTGAACTTGATGGACGCAAGTCTCTTTTCAGCTATCTAACTATGTAACTATGTAACTATGTACCTAGGGGGTGAGGTGGGAGACAGGAAAACGAATGGGGGAGGGTTGGGAGGACAAAAAGACACAAAGTGTAGCAGAAGATGTGTTGCCACGATAAGTGTGATCCACTACGCCAATACTCCCATAATAGTTAAATTTCTCACTAAAATGGTAAGCTTGTAGTGACAACCATTCAAATAATTTGTCGGTTCCAGTACAGGTAGTCTGGATGGACCGGGATGAGGATATACCTCTGAGAATCCCTGTGGTCCAGACCTTATAGCCAAACTATTAGCCAGTGTCAAAGCCTCAGTAGGAAATCACTTAGTGAATCTCTAGCGCTACAGGAAGTGTCCAAGCCTCAGTAGGAAATCACTTAGTGAATCTCTAGCGCTACAGGAAGTTAACCAAGTTATCCTGAGGTGGTCACTGTAATAATGTATCGTTATTGATACTGTGTTACAATGGGGGTGATCCGTACAAGTGAGTCTAGCGGTCTCAGCAATTTCACAGGTGCTACGGTAAGCAGTGTAGCCCTTGGCACCACACCAAGATACTTTGGGGGGTCCGTATAGAGGGATAACTATTGCACGGATCATAGAAATCCTATTGATCCTGATAGTTCTCAATGCTACAGAAGTTTTGTTGGCTAGATACGGAGTGTGGTAATATCTAGTCCAGCATAGGGTGATAGCTGAGAGAGCGCCATAGAGATACAAATTAAAGCCTTAGGATTGCTACAAAGTAGGAAAAAATGCCTTCATGGGCATTTAGTCATAGGAAAGAGAGGTTTAGAAAGGGTTTGAAAGAACTTGCTGGTATAAAAAGTAAGTACTGGCAGAGAGTGGCTATAGTACCAGATGGTTGGCACCACAAACGGTATGGAGCTCAATACTGCTCGTCACTTACTACCATCAGGTAAGTATGCTGACGAAAGTGCAGAGAGCTTAGTTAAAGTGTGTATGTATATACAACCCCGGTCGGAATAGCACTCAATACTACTCGTCACTGTACTACCTTCCCGGTACCGCGGTCAGTAATGCGAACAAATTGGTTTGCTCAAAAACCCAGGAGGCAGTCATAGATGAGTATCTTGACGAAAGTACTAAGCGCTAAGCTTTTGCTTTTACTAAAACATAAAACTTTGTACAGGAATAGCACACACCAACTTTACAAAATAAACATGAGAAGTTCATTGTTATAAGTTTGTGTGCCAAAAACAAAAACAAACACAATTTTACTCCAATATTTAGCAGAGGTTGGCGGTGAAATAGCTACGTAGAAAGTGTCAAAACCACCTTAGGTAAATAGCCTGTGGTGTCTACTTTATATAAATATATACGTTTGTGTGGCAATTTTGTTTTCTTTTATGGCTATTAGGCTTACAAGACAAACATACCAAATTCTAAAATCGCTCCACATTAAAAGTTTATTTTACTCTTTGTGCTTTGTGACCTGTAACTACCAAAAAAAACGTAAAATCCTAGACACATTATATATTCTGTAAATCAGAACAAATAAATGAATTTATTTTTAATTACTTTCCTTAACCTGCACTAATTGTGCACACATTATTATTGCAAAAACTGTAAAAAAAAACAATATTAATTTTTTTTGCATTTTTTCTGTATTTTTTTAATAATAAGTAAGCATTTATATATATATATGTTATATCAAATTAAAGCCCTTTCTGTCCTTTAAAAAACAGTATATAATATGTGTCGGTGCAATAAATGAGAGAGATGCAAATTGCAGTTGAACGCAAACAGCAAGAAAATGCAAAAATTGCTTGTGTCATTAAGCGTAAGACAAGCTTCTGAAGCTCTGTCCTTAAGGGGTTAATCTATTCTATGTGACTGTGTGTCTCATGTATGAATGATTATGTTGTAGGTGTATGGTTTTCTGTTCTGGCAATTCAGTAGCATTCAAACTGACTGACAATAAAATTATCAGTATCTAATCTATTCATTTCGGATCCGGATAACAAATGAGGTAATTATGTAATGAACAACTGAAAGCGAGCTACCAAAAAGGACCTTTCTTAATCTCCATCTTCCAGCAGTTTATCAGATAATTGTGACTTCCCCCATCCCCCAAAGGGAATAATGGGCGTCTGTTTTAAAAATAAAACCTTGGTTCATATAAATCCATATTTAACAATTAACAGATTTTCTGCACTGCGTATCTCTACTAGCTCAATGGATCTAGGGCGACCTCAATACACCAGTGTCACGGCAAGGGTGCATAATTTAGTATTACATTATGAAATATTATCCTTTAATGCCATTTGTATAGTAAATGGCACAAAAGGATGCTATTGCTGAGGTCAACAGGGGTTACATCTTTTGAAGCTGGGACCCCCACAGAGGTTGGATGACAGAAGGGGAAGTGTGGATGGCATAGCAGGGTTGAAAGGGTTTTACTAATATGGATGTGGAGTAATCAAGGCTCTGCAAGGTGTGAGGTTCTACACTTGGGAAAAGTCTGAATGTCTCTTCATCCATTTGGCCTGTACCATTAAGTGCTGAGTAAAACTCTTTGAAATGTAAATGCCATTAGCTTTGCTCCAGTATCATATCCAAAGGAAGGACAAAAACATTCATATTTACCCCACAGAATAATAACAAAGCCTAATTTTTATTATATTTGGAATGGGACAAGCCCAGTCTTTTAATTAAGCCTAAACATGAGTTGCACAACTTAAACCGTGTGACAGGAATTGTGATGTCTGTCCTATTGGATCGCAGGTGGGGCGTGCAACATGTCTATGGAATGGGAAAACAATAACAAATTCATAGAGGCAATTATTATTTCTGTGGCAGGTACAGTAGAGGAGATAAAACCAAAAAGTTTATATTTGGCTTGCTGTTTCTGGAACAAAGGAGGTGGTCACTTGGAATCACTATAGGTACGCCCCTGGGTGGGGTGTGATAATTCCACAGGGTATATCTCCTGTGATCCTGAAGGGTGGTGTGTACTTGCTTGGGGCCAAGATCTAATTTTGAGTGAGTCACCATCATCCTTCCTTGCCAGAGACCCCCTGGACAGAAGTTGTACTTTGAAAACCTAAGTGAGTAATTAGGACTTCTGCTATTTTATCCTTTTTGTTTTTAAATGCTGTTGGTGTAAATAATTTTTTTATTATATATTGTTATATGCACTGTGACTATTTTTGCTCATAATAAACATTCATTTATTAAGTTCTACCTTTGTCTGGTTAAGAATCACGTTACCTGAAGAGACTAGATAGTATTTTTGTAATTCCTTAAATATTGTACTAAGTAATATTTGGTGGGTTTTTATTGTTGATTTACCTGGGGGACCAAGGCACCCCATTTATAAATTGTCTTGGTGGTGGCAGCGTTAAGATAGTAATAGTTATATTATTATGTTTAAGTGTGGGTGGTGTTAAAAAGGGGGATTTTGTCATTATTTCCGGTCTAGTGCAGACAAATAGTGTACTTTAACCCTTTCACCACCACAACTACGTCACGCACACTCTTGGAGTAGGGTGCGTTCGTGACATCCAGTATACCCAAAAAGCCCCAATTTCCATATACATTTATTAATACATCCTTTATGTAAGTATTTGGGGATAAAAAATACTGATATTGTGAAATATCAGGGTCTCAAATGTTGTAGAAACAAAAATACTATTTTCTAGTAGGAAGTCTAAGTAAAAAGCACATTGTGAAACAATGTTTATGGTTATTAACCTGATGGAATTTGCAGGAATGCAGCCTCAGAATATTAAAGTCAATTCTGGATGTGGAATTCAGACAACGATCTGTATGAGAGCGTGTTTTGCAGGACTCCAGCTAGTGTCATGGTTTGACCCGAGAAGGCAGCAATTTACAGTTTCTTTGCAGGGAGGTAGAGGTGAGCCTTACAAAATTCAAGCAGTGCATTTTGGGCTATCTAGGAAAACAGCCCATGTCTCTGCTGTAACAGCCTGTCCCAGGTTACTTTACCAAACTGCGAGTCATAGACAAAGGATCAATGGATTGGCATAGTTTGAAAGCTGAGTGAGAGGGGGCTAGTCTGGAGGTAGAAGGCCAGGGACAATTTACACTTCCAATTTGAGACCAATTACTATACTGGGAACACTGAGCTGCTCCAAGGGTACCGTATGTTTTCTTTACTTCCTCATATTTTTTTGGACTTCTTGAAATGCGTCTAACTTTTTTTCTGGATTACACCATTTCAAACAAGCTCTCCGTGTTTTAGCCCTTAGGTTGGAGCTGGCTTTTTTACTTTTAAAATATGTTTTTAATTTGTTTTGGCCAACAATTCTAAACTGGACAGATTGCTAGGGAAGGGGAGAAATTGGAACAGTATTCTTCTGTAATGTATGTCCCTTTGTGTTTTATCAGTTTAAACAGAAAAATTAACAAGGGAATTGCACGCAAACATACTCCATCAGAGATCACGATACTTACATAGTTACATAGCTGAAAAGAGACCTGCGTCCATCAAGTTCAGCCTTCCTCACATGTTTTTTGCTGTTGATCCAAAAGAAGGCAAAAAAAAAACCAGTTTGAAGCTCAATTTTGCAACAAGCTAGGAAAAAAAAATTGCTTCTTGACCCCAGAAAGGCAGTCAGATTTATCCTTGGATCAAGCAGTTATTACCCTACATTGAAAGATTATATCCTTGAATATTCTGTTTTTGCAAGTATGCATCTAGTAGCTGTTTGAACATCTGTATGGACTCTGATAAAACCACTTCTTCAGGCAGAGAATTCCACATCCTGATTGTTGTTCGAAATCTTCTCTCTTCTAGTCTAAACGCATGGCCTCGTGTCCTATGTAAAGTCCTGTTTGTGAATAGATTTCCACACAATGGTTTGTATTGGCCCCGAATATATTTGTATAATATTATCATATCCCCTCTCAGGCGACGCTTTTCTAAGCTAAATAGGTTTAAATTTGTTAAACTTTCTTCATAGCTGATATGTTCCATTCCTTTTATTAATTTTGTAGCCCGCCTCTGCACTTTTTCTAGTGCCATAATATCCTTCTTTAGAACAGGTGCCCAAAATTGCACAGCATATTCAATGTGTGGTCTTACCAGTGATTTATAAAGAGGCACAATGATATTCTCGTCCCGAGAATGAATGCCCTTTTTCAAGCATGACAATACCCTACTGGCCTTGGCCACTGCTGATTGACATTGCACATTGTTGCATAGTTTGTTGTCTATAACAATTCCCAAGTCCTTTTCGTGTGTTGTTATCCCTAATTCGCTTCCATTAAGGGATACTGTTGGCAGAGTTCATTTCTCCACATTCAGTCTGACAATCCTTGCTATAAATCGATATACACTTTGTGCTGTAAGAGGGAATCCATTAAGTGGAAGAGTTTGGCAATGGTGGTAGAGCAGGGCATCAGGGGCAAATATAACTTTGCAAATAGCAAGGGTTAAAATATCTCTAAATACAGAAAAGAGACTGGGCCGCATTGCCTTCTGGAGAGGGAATAGAGGTGACAATTTAGAATCCATGTCTTTAATTCTGTGTAGTAAAGAATGTGTGAATCCCATCATGTGAAAAAGTACTGATCTTTGATATAATAAACTCAATCCATTCTAGAAAGACTAGCGAATGGTAAAGCAGCCAGCTTCTTCCAGAATTATTGTTAAGCTGGGTCTGTATCTGCTCTGATGAGTCCTTCCCACCCTCAATTTCCATAACGTTACCGAGAAACCGTCCAGATGATTTTTGGTGATCAGCGCCCATGACTGTACACAGAATTTTGGTGTAACAGAGTCGACATGACCGGAAGTCAGTCCGACTGAAGACACTGAACATTTAGCCTGTGTCCATGATTGTCATTCACATGTCACTTCAACTCCCGACAGCAGTGTTTTTATTGAACTTTCCACCTACATTGCTTTATCACCCCTGCCTGGTGGCCACCAAACAAGGTGTTACAATCTCCAGGAAACAGCTCACAGAACACAAATGTGCTTCTTTAATAGCACTATCCCACGTTTATACTAGTACAACTTCTTCATCCCAGTTGCAATATGCTTTCTAAAAAGAACTGATAATCCGCAGTGACACTAGCTTAGCTCCTAGCATTTACTTTCTTACCCCAAAACCTGTCCTCTGTTCTTGTTCCAGTTCTAACTAAAATTACCCCAGTCTTCTATTTTCTATCTTCCTTTATTAAAACTTGCAGCGATGAGGAATAGGCCACAAATAGCTCGGACTCGCCCATCACTCCGACATGTAGGGCGTACATCGTTTATCCCTTAGTGCTGATGAACACTGAATGTAATTTGTCACTAAGGGACAATCAATTTGTCATAATTGAAAGTCTGCATTGTGAAAGTGGCATACATCTTGGCAGATAATTAAATATTGGAGCCCCCACAGGAGGAGAAAGACACACAATGCAAAACTTAATTTTATTCAAAAATAATTTCCATGGTATTATGCAGAAATTCACCCACCAACCATATACACCCCATCTTTTAATATACACCCTGTATATAGCGATATATATATATATATATATATATATATATACATATATATACATATATATACACACGCACACACAACCACCACAGCCTAAAAATATTGCACCATCAATAAAGAGGAAACCCTCCACTGAACTATGTCTCTGAGCCGGTGGATAATCCAATATTACAAACCAAGGAACTCTTCCTCTGCCACTCACAAGCAGGGAGACAAAGGTGGAAGACAGAATTGGGCACATCTTTATAACAAAGACAGAAGATAAGCATAGAGATTCCATGTGGGAGGGACACCGCGAAGAAATCGAGGAATGGTGAGGACCTTTTGAAAGCCTTCCTCCTTAGCATAAGGTGATGCTGGACATGCAGAAATAGGCTCATTTATTTCAGGATAAGTTTGAAATTCTTTCTTGAACAATTATACAATCTTTACAAGACGAGCCATAGTCTCGGAGGCTTTAACTCGCACAGATGGTACGGGATCCTTCAGGAGCACAATGAGACCTGTAAAACAAGGAGCAAAGTCATGAGGGGAAACTCAGACCAACAGGTGTCCATTTCTCCAACCCATACCAGTCCTGTGGCTCTGTCCCCACCCCGACTCTTCAATCTCTCCCGCTCCAACTATCCGCATTGCCCACCCTCTCCCGATCCAACATTCCCTATTCGCATTGCCCACCCTCACCTGATCCAACTAGCTGCATTGCCCACCCTCTCCCGATCCAACTAGCCGCATTGCCCACCCTCTCCCGATCCAACTAGCCGCATTGCCCACCCTCTCCCGATCCAACTAGCCGCATTGCCCACCCTCTCCCGATCCAACTAGCCGCATTGCCCACCCTCTCCCGATCCAACTAGCCGCATTGCCCACTCTCTCCCGATCCAACTAGCCGCATTGCCCACTCTCTCCCGATCCAACTAGCCGCATTGCCCACTCTCTCCCGATCCAACTAGCCGCATTGCCCACTCTCTCCCGATCCAACTAGCCGCATTGCCCACTCTCTCCCGATCCAACTAGCCGCATTGCCCACTCTCTCCCGATCCAACTAGCCGCATTGCCCACTATCTTCTATTTCTTGCACTCTCTCTTCATGCAGTTTACTTGTTAATTTCGCTTTTCTGACTTGTCTCTCTTTTCCCATCTTACTCCCTGGCTTTCCTCCCTTTCTCTCGCTCAGCCCCCTCCCTGGCCCCGATCCCAGGCTCCTTCTCAATGTGTACTGTTTGGCCATCCAACTACCAGTAGCTGTTTACATGGGACCCTATGGGAGGCACTCAGAGAGCCGTCTGCGAGTCAGGCTAATGATCTCACTGTGTTTCCTCTCCTCCCGCCACCCCAACCTGCTCACGGTGGGTTATCCCCGGGGATGGAAAGGGGGGTAAGGTCATACAGCTGTAAATCTCCTTATCCTGAAACCTGCTCAGCTGATCACAGGAAGGAAAGCTATATGGGTTCACAGAGTGTGATATAAAGAGATACATGGTGTGACCGGTCTCTGCCTCTCCTGCTTTAACATTAATCAGGACTTCAGATTCATAGCTTGGAGAGGAGGACAGACATTTATACAGACACCGGCAAGACAGACACAAATATACAGAGACTGGCTTCAGGACTCACATTTATACAGACAGACCTAAAGAGACTGGCTGCAGGACTCACATTTATACAGACAGACAGACAGACCTACAGCGACTGGCAGCAGGACACACATTTATACAGACAGACAGACCTACAGCGACTGGCAGCAGGACACACATATCTACAGACAGACAGATCTACAGAGACTGGCAGCAGGACACACATTTATACAGACAGACAGATCTACAGCGACTGGCAGCAGGACTCACATTTATACAGACAGACAGATCTACAGCGACTGGCAGCAGGACAGGTTTATACAGACAGACAGACCTACAGAGACTGGCAGCAGGACACACATTCATACAGACAGACAGACAGATCTACAGCGACTGGCAGCAGGACACACATATCTACAGACAGACAGACCTACAGCGACTGGCAGCAGGACACACATTTATACAGACAGACAGATCTACAGAGACTGGCAGCAGGACACACATTTATACAGACAGACAGACCTACAGCGACTGGCAGCAGGACACACATATCTACAGACAGACAGATCTACAGAGACTGGCAGCAGGACACACATTTATACAGACAGACAGATCTACAGCGACTGGCAGCAGGACTCACATTTATACAGACAGACAGATCTACAGCGACTGGCAGCAGGACAGGTTTATACAGACAGACAGACCTACAGAGACTGGCAGCAGGACACACATTCATACAGACAGACAGACAGATCTACAGCGACTGGCAGCAGGACACACATATCTACAGACAGACAGATCTACAGAGACTGGCAGCAGGACAGGTTTATACAGCGACTGGCAGCAGGACAGGTTTATACAGCGACTGGCAGCAGCAGAACGTACACACAGTGAGGAACAGAATCCTTCTCTGCTTGCTGTAGTGAAACTATTTCTTAAATATCCCAATGCATAAAAAGGGCAATAAGTAAAAATAACTGGACTAGCGATTGCACAATCAGGGGAGCTAGACAGACAGACAGGCGGGAACGCTGGACAGACAGGGACCTAGATATAGAGAGACTGATATACAGCTTTGGGACTTACATGTGACCAGATGGTCCAGATCTACCAGCTTAGTCTGATCGCTCTGCATGTGCAGCACCAGGAAACCTGCAAAGCATAGCATGGTGTTAGTCTGAGTAAACACACATATTCCAGACACTCCACGGCTACCCCCCTCCATGGCTACGTACCCCCCCCCCCCCCCCTCTAACGGGAACCCACTCCATGGCTACGTACCCCCCCCCCCCCCCCTTCTAACGGGAACCCACTCCACGGCTACGTACCCCCCCCCCCCCTAACTGGAACCCACTCCACGGCTACCCCCCTCTAACGGGAACCCACTCCACGGCTACGTACCCCCCCCCCCTCTAACGGGAACCCACTCCACGGCTACGTACCCCCCCCCTCTAACGGGAACCCACTCCACGGCAACATACCCCCCTCTAACGGGAACCCACTCCACGGCTACGTACCCCCCCCCTCTAACGGGAACCCACTCCACGGCTACGTACCCCCCCCCTCTAACGGGAACCCACTCCACGGCAACATACCCCCCTCTAACGGGAACCCACTCCACGGCAACATACCCCCCTCTAACGGGAACCCACTCCACGGCAACATACCCCCCTCTAACGGGAACCCACTCCACGGCAACATACCCCCCTCTAACGGGAACCCACTCCACGGCTACGTACCCCCCCCTCTAACGGGAACCCACTCCACGGCAACATACCCCCCTCTAACGGGAACCCACTCCACGGCTACGTACCCCCCCCCTCTAACGGGAACCCACTCCACGGCTACGTACCCCCCCCCCCTCTAACGGGAACCCACTCCACGGCAACGTACCCCCCTCTAACGGGAACCCACTCCACGGCTACTTACCCCCCTCTAACCGGAACCCACTCCACGGCTACTTACCCCCCTCTAACCGGAACCCACTCCACGGCAACGTACCCCCCTCTAACCGGAACCCACTCCACGGCAACGTACCCCCCCCCTAACAGGAACCCACTCCATGGCTACTAAGCCCCCTCTAACCGGAACCTACTCCACGGCTACGTAGCCCTCTCGAACAGGAACCGACTCCCCCGCATAGTTCTTTCACCAGTTATCCTTCTGCATCCCTTAGCCCTCTCTAACCGGAACCCACTCCACCACTCCTTGTACCCCCACCCCCTCCATGGCTATGTAACCTCTAGCACGGCTACATACTGACCACACCTTTTCTATAGTTACATTGCCCTTTATCTCCCACATCCACATCACGGCTTCAGATCCCCCTATCTCCCACATCACGGCTTCAGATCCCCCTATACCCCACCACACCACGACTTCAGATCCCTCGCACCGCACCACTGCTTCAGATCCCCCGCACCACACCACGGCTTCAGATCCCCCGCACCGCACCACTGCTTCAGATCCCCCTATCCCCCGCACCACACCACGGCTTCAGATCCCCCGCACCACACCACAGCTTCAGATCCCCCGCACCACACCACGGCTTCAGATCCCCCCTATCCCCCGCACCACACCACGGCTTCAGATCCCCCCTATCCCCCGCACCACACCACGGCTTCAGATCCCCCCTATCCCCCGCACCACACCACGGCTTCAGATCCCCCCTATCCCCCGCACCACACCACGGCTTCAGATCCCCCCTATCCCCCGCACCACACCACGGCTTCAGATCCCCCCTAACCCCCGCACCACACCACGGCTTCAGATCCCCCCTATCCCCCGCACCGCGGCTTCAGATCCCCCGCACCACACCACGGCTTCAGATCCCCCCTATCCCCCGCACCACACCACGGCTTCAGATCCCCCTATCCCCCGCACCACGACTGTGTAACCCCCCCACATGCGCACACTCTCCAGTTATTTACCCTATAAGGTCTGTGGCTGATTTTTCTATAACCTTGAAGGGTTAGCAGATTATGTCATTTTATGGCCAGTACCTCTAAACTATTAATTTCATTATTTCACCCCCACCTTGTATGACAGTAATATAGCCGCCGTCTGTCCAACACCAATAAATTACTATAATAATTACCAATAAACATGGGAGCTGCTGCTCGGACCTCGGGCCAGATGCTCTTGAAGTAGGTAATATTAGTTTGTATAAGTTGAGAAAGTATGTCTGGGTATCCCTGCAACTGAACCAAGAGCCAACATGATGGAAAAGCAAATATCTCCAGGTTCCTATCCTTTCGCTCTGTGCCACCACCTCCCCAGTTATCTCTCTCCACCCCGCCCTGTCCCCCTCCCCCATTATCCCTCTGCACCTCCTCGTGTCGTCCCCTCCCTCATTATCCCACTTCACCCCACATAGTTAACCCCCGTTCTTGCTCTCTCTCCACCCCGTGCTGTCCCCTCCCCATTATCCCTCTGCATACCATGTCGTCTCCCCCACATTATCCCTCTGAACCCAGTGTTGTTCCCTTCCCCATTATCTCTTTCCAGCCCGCATTGTCTCCTCCCGCGTTCTCTCTCCACCCCACGCTGACCCCTCCCCAGTTATCCCTCTGCACCCCTCATAGTTCTTTCCCCAGTTATCCTTCTGCATCCCGTGTCGTCTTCTCCCCCATTATCCCTCTGCGCCCTGTGTTTTTCCCTCCACCCCGCATAGTCTCCTCCCAGTTATCTCTCTCCACCTTGCGCTGTCCCCTCCACATTATCCCTCTGCACCTTGCGTAATCCCCCCCATTATCCCTCTGCACCTTGCGTAATCCCCCCCATTATCCCTCTGCACCTTGGAAATCCCCCTCCATTATCCCTCTGCACCCTGCGTAACCCCCCCTCCCCCATTATCCCTCTGCACCCTGCGTAATCCCTCTGCACATTGCATAATTCCCTCTCTTCCCTCCCCCCCCCCCTCCATTATCCCTTGGCACCTTGCATAATCCCCCACCACATTAGCCCTCTGCACCCTGCATAATGTCCCCCTTATGTACAAAGGGGATGATGGGGAGAGAAAGACATTGCAAGGGCAGTCTCACCTCTTCCATCCTGACTGTTACCCCCTCTAGCAAGTTCTTTAACCCATAGTTTAAGCTACATATTTTGCCCCCTTTTCATCTCTCCCATATCATCTTTGCACGGTCCTCTTACCAGGTGTTTGCAGGCATTATTCATGAATTCTCCGTAGTGCAGGCTGCGGCTGGGCTGCAGGTGACTTTGGAACATCTCAGCCAGACTCTGACTCTTCATTTTTGCTGCACACATCTGCAGAGCAACTTTACATGCCTGAAACACACAAACCACGTGTCACAAACATGCAAGCATTCCTGGGGGCTGATATATGGTTACACCATCATTTAGACTATGAGAAAGGTTAGAACAGCTACTTAGGAGAGTCATGCAAGTGGAAGCACGGTGTCACCGTATTACAGGTACCTTGACAACTTCTGGCTTTGGGTCCTGCAGGTGCAGTAGCAGCACCACAAGGCTATTCAGGATCTGCTCAAAAAATACCTCCTCCCCTTCACCAGAGCTGAACTTGCTGAGATTCCCAAAAAGGACAACAGAGGCACTGCGGAGCTCCTCTCTCTCCTTTAGAAAGAAGAGAATCAGGCAGGTGGGATAGTCATTGGGTCGAGATACACAGACAGAAGCCGTGACACAGAGATGTAGCCAACAGAGAAGTTGTCAAGTAAGGAGCAGTAACAAGATAATACTGAAATACAGTTGGTAGGACAGATAGATAGAAACAGAGAGCAGGTTAGACACACAGAAGGTGGTGGAGCTCAACTAGTTGAGATGTAGGAGACACCACAAGAGGAAGGGGCACAGTGGATGGATGAATAATAAAGTGGACACTTACATGGTCGAAGAAAGGCCGGATCCGGATGGCTGTGTGAATGAGCAGTGAGTGGATATCCCGGTCTTGTACATGTGGGAGAAGCAAGGACAGACTTGACATGGCTTCCTGTGTCACCACATGCTCGGGGTCTTCACGGTCATCCATAGAATTGATCATGGAAGTCAGGAGCTGGGATCCATATTTCTTCACCTTAAATGGTAAGAATGCAGTTATCGTATGGAATTGCCCCTACCACTGTTATTTACTAAACATGTCCCTTTCATGAGGCTACTACCTTGTCAGGAGAACCACAAGCAATGTTCCCTAGACCTCGAACAGCAAGCATCCGAACCATCACACAGTTATCCCTCAGCCGACTTGTCATACTGTCCATTAGTGACTCTAAGACGATGAAATCATTGAGATCACTGTGACGTAAGACCTGAACAATGAATCACATGGTTAGTATTGCATTCAGCTTATGTAACACCATGAGCAAACTAAACAGTATACACTAAACCACCATCCAACTCGCGAGCCAGCCTGCGCAGGAATCCTTCACTCCACAAAACTATCATCCAACTGGCTGGTCATCATGTCCTGTGATGCCCCATCCGTTTTGCCACGTTATCCTCCAAATTCAGGAAATCTGATCCTGAATACCGGTCTCCCACTTAATGCCTCTGTGCTCAGTTCACCATGCCACTGGTAGGCCTGTTCTCCTGGGAGGATTCCAGAGGGTTTCTCATGACACTGATTGCATGGTTGCAGATCACCTGTTCATCACTCCCCTATTTATCACTCCCCTATTTAAAGAGAGCCCTCTGGCTCACATTGGCCCTTTTGAGGTTTCAGAATATTTAGTGTTCTTTTATCCTGTTATTTGAGTCTCTGTTTTAATCCAGCTTGCCTTGACTAGGTTTCTGCTCTCCTGCCCTTGTTTACATTCCTGCCTCACTGGTGTTCCAGTCTCTGGCTTGTCTGACTACCTCCGTGGCTTATTTACGGACATGATTCTTCTCTGTGCTCTTGATCCTTGTTGGTCTCGACTACACCTTGGTTTCACTGTTCCGGTTACCTACCTGTGTCTGGTGTATATTGTATTTTTATGGTTTTGTATTTTTGTCTTCTCTAGTCTAGTCATATTATTTCTTAGTGCTACCTTTACATTAGCACGGTGGTCACTTTAAAGCCCATAATACGCCTCTTCCTCGATCTTTGACTCTCGCCTTGCTGAGGATCCTTTAGTCATTCTTGACACCTGGCTGATCGGTCAGTTCTTTGACCCCATCCATCACACCATCATCTTACTGGCTGACCGGTCTGCCCTGTGATCCCATCCATTACACCTTAATCCTACTGGCTGACCAGTCTGCCCTGTGACCCCATCCATAATGACTACAGATAGTGGACACTACCCATGGTGATGTATGGGGCTGTGCCCAAGACTATGGATAGCGGGCAGTTCCCATGGTGATGTACCGGGCTGTGCCCAGGACTAAGAATAGAGGACACTACCCATGATGATTGTAGCGGGTCTGCCGATAAACTTAATTTCCCTATTGTGTTTGTACTGTCTTGGCAGGGGATCTCCCTCTCCCTCTCTTTCATGTGTTTTCCTTATCGTGCTCCTGTAGTTTACTCTGTGTGTTCGTCTAAACTACCTGCTCCTCGTTCGGGAGGGCCACCGCAAAGGGAATCCATTCACCTCCCGAACGGTGGACCACCTCAAAACCTCAAAACAGCAATCCACAAGGGAAGCCTCGGCGAGTGCCTCCCCTGGGTGGCAGCCCGTTCCATAGACGAACACCATCCAGGGGGAACATTGTTGGATTGCTTCCCACCTAGTTCGGTTCCTGAACGAGGACCTCCCCAGTGCCCCTTGGAGTGTTCACACCAATCAATTAGAACGTTGGCAACTCACAACATAAAACCGCAAATGTGAAACCGCAAGTGAAGTAATTGAAGAGTGCTTCCCCAGGTGGCCACCGTTCATATTGATGTACGTCGGCCAGGGGGAGCATTCGTGTCCCGAAAGGAGACTCTTTCCTTGCCTGGTTTCACCCAGGGACCCCACGAATGGAGGCTGTTCATGGCAGTTACAGTTCTGAGATTGGTGGGGACACTCTTTGGGAACAATGGTGGTTTGGCGGGCTTTCTGTAACTGTGAGTCCAAGAGGCGGGAAACCCTGAGGATGGGTAGCGGGAACAGGGGACAAAGGGACTGGAGTTCCGTTTCCGTAAGAATACTCCTGGGAGTGGTAGGGCAATGGGACAAAGGGACTGAGTGGCGGGAACAGGGGACAAAAGGACTGGAGTTCTGAATCCGTTATACAACCCCTAGGAGGGGACATCGTCTTTATGTGTGATCCACCCCTTGTATGGGAAAAAGTATAAAGCAGAGTGTGGCCAATAAAGTTGTTGTTGTACCATGAAACTGTGTGTCGTTCGTTTGTGGGGTGTTTCTTCATTCATTAATAGCGGAGGGGTAGCTAGGTTACCCAGGGTCCGCTACAGGGATGTATCGGGCTGTGTCCAGGACTACAGATAGAGAACAGTACCCATGTATTGCCCGCCCAGCCGGGCTCACAGACCTCAAATCTCAGAGGCTCTGCAGCAGACCCAGGGGCGGCGTCTCAGAGGCTCTGCAGCAGACCCAGGGGCGGCGTCTCAGAGGCTCTGCAGCAGACCCAGGGGCGGCGTCTCAGAGGCTCTGCAGCAGACCCAGGGGCGGCGTCTCAGAGGCTCTGCAGCAGACCCAGGGGCGGCGTCTCAGAGGCTCTGCAGCAGACCCAGGGGCGGCGTCTCAGAGGCTCTGCAGCAGACCCAGGGGCGGCGTCTCAGAGGCTCTGCAGCAGACCCAGGGGCGGCGTCTCAGAGGCTCTGCAGCACACCAAGGGGCAGAGGCTCTGCAGCACACCCAGGGACGGCGTCTCAGAGGCTCTGCAGCACACCCAAGTGGCGGCGGCTCAGAGGCTCTGCAGCACACCCACGGGCGGCGGCTCAGAGGCTCTGCAGCACATCCACGGGCGGCGGCTCAGAGGCTCTGCAGCACACCCACGGGCGGTGGCTCAGAGGCTCTGCAGCACACCCAGGGGCAGTGTCTCAGAGGCTGTGCAGCACACCCAAGGACAGGATCTCAGAGGCTGTGCAGCACACCCATGGACAGAGCTCAGATGCTCTGCAGCACACCCAAGGACAGAGCTCAGATGCTCTGCAGCACACCCAAGGACAGAGCTCAGAGGCTCTGCAGCACACCCAAGGACAGAGCTCAGAGGCTCTGCAGCACACCCAAGGACAGAGCTCAGAGGCTCTGCAGCACACCCAAGGACAGAGCTCAGAGGCTCTGCAGCACACCCAAGGACAGAGCTCAGAGGCTCTGCAGCACACCCAAGGACAGAGCTCAGAGGCTCTGCAGCTCACCCAAGGACAGAGCTCAGAGGCTATGCAGCAAACCCAAGGACAGGAGAGAGGCTCTGCACAGCACGTGTGGCCTGGAGAAATCTCCTCCAAGTAGAATCACAATAACCTGGCAATGAATTGAGAAGAAAGGGGGGCTGAAAGATTCCACACCACGCCAGCAAAAACCACTGACCGCCTCTTTAAACCGCTCAAGGATGAAAAAAAATAAAATAAAAACGATGCAGAGCCAACATCTTCCTCATCCTGCAAAAAGAGGGATCACTGCCAAACACAGACCTAACCTTTTCATTGCCGCACACCCCAAAGTGAAGGACTACACAACAGAGTCTGTCCCTCCCACTGCAGGGTGACACAGACAGAGGAACAGAGGGAGCTATGGGACACGGAGTCTGTCCCTCCCACTGCAGGGTGACAGACAGAAGGAGCTATGGGACACAGAGTCTGTCCCTCCCACCGCAGGGTGACACAGACAGAAGGGAGCTATGGGACACGGAGTCTGTCCCTCCCACTGCAGGGTGACACAGACAGAGGGAGCTATGGGACACAGAGTCTGTCCCTCCCACTTCAGGGTGACACAGACAGAAGGAGCTATGGGACACGGAGTCTGTCCCTCCCACTGCAGGGTGACACAGAAAGAAAGAGCTATGGGACACGGAGTCTGTCCCTCCCTCTGCAGGGTGACACAGACAGAAGGAGCTATGGGGCACACTGTCCCTCCCACTGCAGGGTGACACAGACAGAAGGAGCTATGGGACACGGAGTCTGTCCCTCCCACTGCAGGGTGACACAGACAGAAGGAGCTATGGGACACAGAGTCTGTCCCTCCCACTTCAGGGTGACACAGACAGAAGGAGCTATGGGACACGGAGTCTGTCCCTCCCACTGCAGGGTGACACAGAAAGAAAGAGCTATGGGACACGGAGTCTGTCCCTCCCTCTGCAGGGTGACACAGACAGAAGGAGCTATGGGGCACACTGTCCCTCCCACTGCAGGGTGACACAGACAGAAGGAGCTATGGGACACGGAGTCTGTCCCTCCCACTGCAGGGTGACACAGACAGAATGAGCTATGGGACACGGAGTCTGTCCCTCCCACTGCAGGGTGACACAGACAGAAGGAGCTATGGGACACGGAGTCAGTCCCTCCCACTGCAGGGTGACACAGACAGAGGGAGCTATGGGACACGGAGTCAGTCCCTCCCACTGCAGGGTGACACAGACAGAAGGAGCTATGGGGCACACTGTCCCTCCCACTGCAGGGTGACACAGACAGAAGGAGCTATGGGGCACACTGTCCCTCCCACTGCAGGGTGACACAGACAGAAGGGGCTATGGGACACGGAGTCTGTCCCTCCCACTGCAGAGTGACACAGACAGAGGGAGCAATGGGACACGGAGTCAGTCCCTCCCACTGCAGGGTGACACAGACAGAAGGAGCTATGGGACACGGAGTCAGTCCCTCCCACTGCAGGGTGACACAGACAGAGGGAGCTATGGGACACGGAGTCAGTCCCTCCCACTGCAGGGTGACACAGACAGAAGGAGCTATGGGGCACACTGTCCCTCCCACTGCAGGGTGACACAGACAGAAGGAGCTATGGGGCACACTGTCCCTCCCACTGCAGGGTGACACAGACAGAAGGGGCTATGGGACACGGAGTCTGTCCCTCCCACTGCAGAGTGACACAGACAGAGGGAGCAATGGGACACGGAGTCAGTCCCTCCCACTGCAGGGTGACACAGACAGAAGGAGCTATGGGACACGGAGTCAGTCCCTCCCACTGCAGGGTGACACAGACAGAAGGAGCTATGGGACACGGAGTCAGTCCCTCCCACTGCAGGGTGACAGACAGAGGGAGCTATGGGACACGGAGTCAGTCCCTCCCACTGCAGGGTGACACAGACAGAGGGAGCTATGGGACACGGAGTCAGTCCCTCCCACTGCAGGGTGACACAGACAGAGGGAGCTATGGGACACGGAGTCAGTCCCTCCCACTGCAGGGTGACACAGACAGAAGTTATACAGAATCAAAAATCACAAAGAAAACAAATATTGGACCCCAGTTTTCTACCTTTTTACCAAAGTGAACAGGGAAACTTCAACAACACTAAGGAATGAAATAATAATATAGTTTGATGCCATAAACACAGGGCTGTAAACTGAATTTGGATTCTAGTCACATTGCTTACACTTTGATGAATGGAAATAGTGCCCGCAGTACGAATATATTGTGACCATTGTAAACATATGATCATATTTTGACTGTATTTAATAGCAGCCGAACCCAAAAACCAAGAATGTCCGATAAATGTGCTGTGGAAGCACTAACTCGGTTAGGCTTTATGTTCTATCCTTTTCTAATGACAATGGAGGTCAATTGGGAAAACCTCCCCAATGCCATGAGAACCAAAAACGTATTGGTTTATTATTGAATTGCCCCCACAGTACGGTAAACCTCCCTTATACTAACGTGGGAGATACAAGGACCCCTGTAGGGGTTTTTAAGGTAATTCTAGTTTAACTACTTATACCCTCAGGCAAATAGGCAAATAAAGCATTTATCAACAATTTCAAGAATTGTGTCCGTAATAAACTGAATCACTACATCCAATATTTTCCAAGTTAAGCATAGTTCTTGGATTTAATCGATTTTTCTTTTTTTTATATAATTCTTAATGTTTGCAGTGCATGGATTAGTGTACAAGCTGGTGGAGACATAGAATAAGAAATACAGAGTTACAATATAGCTTATCTAGTTATAGCACTCGATATCTCATTGCTCAATATTGTTTTAGTTAGCATGCAAGGAGAACACGAAAAGTTTACGGATACAATAAATTGCTTGTCAGGTTTGTCACACGTTTGTAAAATTAAAATTAAAAAACAGCTAAAATAATATGAACACAAACACAGAGGCTCATGCCGTGGCAGTAGGAGTCAGAGCATTGCGAGGAGTACAGAGGTGTCATCTGTATTCATCCTACTCCGCATGTGGGCCACATCAGACAGTCCAGCTCCCGATCAGGTAAATTGAATAGGTCACCCCTCCGTATCGCCGCTGCGATACACTTAGAGGAACTGATCCCACGAAGGCCACCCACGCCCGACTGCTGGAGATATTTTCGGCGATCCGATAGCCAGCCAGCAGAACATATGAGGAACCCACCGGCGATGTAGGTGGTGCCTGGGAAAAGAACCCCGAGTGATTTGCATTCTGGGTGGGTAGAAGCTGGCTTGGAAGCCATGTCGTCTAGGCTTAGTTACCAACCTCGGAATCAGTCTGTGCCTCCACCTCCGTGATGATCTGTGTGCACAGCCCGGGAGAGATTGCACACTGTTGCGTCGGCCAGCCAAACTGAGTTTGTGTGGTCATGGCTGGGCCCATGTGAGTATCGTGCAGCATTTGATTTTGTAGTTTAGCCCAGAACTGAGCACAGAGCTCGTCAAAAGCTTTCAGCAGTGGGTCTGCGTGAGGATCAGGCTGTGGGAAGGCTTGTGGAGTAGTGGGCCCGGCGTGGCCGCCATCTTGCAAGGTGGACCTCAACCCTCTATATTGTGGTGCCCTGTTGAGAGGGCCACTAGTTTTCACCAGTGGAGATCAGGATATCCCCCACCAGTCCAAATGGGGGGGGGGGGGGGGGGGGGGGAACAGGACCCAACAACATGCTTTCCTCAGGCCCGGGCAGAGGATGGGCGCCTCCCCCGCCTCAGGTACGTTAGTAGGCCACAGAGATGGTGAGCACGGGCTAGCACTGCCAGAAACCAGTCCAACTCTTGGCAGGATAGTCCCAAGGAGTATAGGAAGTTTTGTGCCAGAAGTAGAGAGGACAAGTCCATAATTTGGCCCAGTAGGGGATTTTCTTTAGGGAGCGCTAGCCACATGCGATCATCTCGCTTGGCTATCAGGCCCCGCCAGGATTTATCGATTTCTGATAAGCATTTAACAGCAGAATTTTAATCAAACAGTTAAATGGCTTATCGGATAATATGTATTAACCTTGGAGTCGGGTAACTAGCTAGTATGAGCGGACATTAACCCCTTAAGGACACGTCATGATTCCCTTTTATTCCAGAAGTTTGGTCCTTAAGGGGTTAAAGCAATGTGTAATTTTATATATATATATATATATATATATATATATATATATATATATATATATATATATATATATATATATATTTATTTCTACCTTACATTCAGATTATTGGTCTGAACTCTGCACTCAGTCAGGTGAGCAGTCAAAGTGAAGACTAAAACAGGGGCATTGAAAAAAAAAAATGAATATTTCAGGATATTTATGGCCTTAAAGGGACACTATAGTCACTAAAATAACTAGCTATATGAAGCAGTTTTGGTGTATAGATCATGCCCCTGCAGTCTCACTGCTCAATTCTCCGCCATTTGTTTATGGAGGCCTAGCTTCACCTCCCCTGGCTTTGACTGACACAGTCTGCATGGAATAAAAAAATAGTTTTGCTTTCAGTCAGATGTGACTTACATTAAAAGTATGTAGCGGACTGGGTCCTATACCAGAGTACGCCCCCCTGGAGGGGGCTGATGGCTCACCTCCTGCCCAGTGATTATGGTCCCAGAAAGATGGCACCCTTTAAGTACAATGGCTGGGATTAATGGGATTTTGTATGGCACGACTGGCCCTTTAAGACCAAGCCAAGGACATAGTATACTATTACAGAGACTTCGGACCATATACCTTATGCAGCAAAGGACATTGAGCTATCTACCAAAATTTGTGTATTTTAATATATTTTCATGTATTGTGTATTCACCTTGTATGCAGCATTCGTCTGATTGTTCGGTAAAATCACTCAGTTTATTATACAAGTGAAACTACCGAACAATCAGACCACCCCAGGGGGAAGTGTGCCTCCAATTACCGTTTGCAACAAGGGTGCAAACAGGTAATTGGCAATCCGTGCAGTATGAGATTTGTCCTCTGGGTGGCCGCCATTCGGGAAACGAACATGTGGCAGTGGCCATCTTTACCTCCCGAACAGCGGTGTTTGTCGTCTAGTGTCTGGAACTAAAATCGGACACTCGACTAGGCAAACACCGCTGAGACCTCCAGGCTTCTATGGATTCGTGCTAAAACTACCGAACGAGTCGCCGTTCAGTAGAAATGTTCATCCGAACAAGGGGATTTAAATGAAGGCAAGCAACAGCTATTTTATTCAGTATTTTCATCCAGTTATATACACGAACAGAGACCTACCCCAAGGCCAAAACTCATGGAACTATTTTCGGCTACTTTGCCTATGCGGTCGGTCAAATATTTGCTTCCCCCATAACTCCCGAACCCCTGGTCTGATCTGGTTGATTTTTGAATATGTTTCTCACCCAGATCAGGGCTACCAGGGGATACCACATTTACCATACTTGGGGTACATCCAAGAATTGGGGAAAAGTATGTACATTATAATTATGTTAACTGTTAATCTAAGGGGAGGAGATGTGTGGAAGGTAACGTCTATGGGATTGGTTACCGTACTAATTATGGTGAGTCCCTCCCTTGCATGGGAGAATCTCATAAAAGTAGGAATGTTGCCATTAAACTTCAGTTCTACTCCTGATACTGTGTGTCGTCCAGTGATTGGGAAAGGTGATGGGATATTATTGGATTTTATTGCTGATGGTGATTACTATGCTGCTGGATTATTCTCTCAGTGTGGCTATTGTGCCTGGGGTGATTGCTGGTTCCTGAGCCACACCTGGACTACCAGCGGAAATAGTCTGTGAGAGACCAGCGTTCCGCTACAAAGTATTTATCTCCTACTCTAAATTGCACTTTAATTACATACAGAAAGCTATTAACAGAGCAGGAGATAAGAAAATCTAAATCAAACAATATTTGCACTAAAGGAAGTATAAACATTAGATAAATCTTTACAGGAAGTGTTTAGGAAGGCTGTGAAGTCACATGCAGGGAGGTTTGGCTGGGGCTGTGTAGACAAAGTGAGTTAACTCCTAAATGGCAGAGAATTGAGCAGAGACTGCAGGAACCTGATCTATACACTAAAACTGCTTCATTAAGCTAAAGTTGTATTGCGGACCTTTTAAGATTTATCTTGGGCCTACAAACATTGTATTGTTACAATAGCGTACAATATAATAACCCGGAGTGTTTTCCACTGACTGATAAATATTTTTTTTCCCATAAATGTAATGGGGTCTGTGAAAACTCATTCCATTGGTAAGGAGAACAACAGACAAGTTCTCTGGGGCATAAAACAAGTTAAAGGAACCCTTCAAGGTTAGTAATCGAAATCTGTATTCTTGACGCTATACATTCCCATCTAATAAAGATGTACTCACGTTTTACCTCTCTGCCTCCCAGCTTCCTCTGCTAATGTCCAATCCAATCAATCCTCATCAAGGAGCATTGGGGACCTAATGAGCATGCGTGGCAACCAGATTCAAACTTCCCTCCCCAAGTCATATAGGCAGAGTCTCTAGTTACTGTCATACTGAGCCACCAGAGGAGGACTTGGCCCTGCAATGTAAACAGAGTTTTTCAAAAACTGAAATGTTTCACATTGCAGGGTTAAGGGGACAGTGCACCCAGACCAATGAGATGGAGTGGTCTTGGTGACTATAGTGTCCCTTTAAGCTTTTTTGGAGGGGGGCTTTTCATGGTTTTGGTTACACATCCTGTGTTTGCACCTTTATTCAGATCAAAATAAAAGCCAAGTTGTGACGGAACCAGCCCCGCCACTAGTGCCTAGAGAGGACTGATTGGCAGCCTCTTGCCCTGCGACTATGGCCCTTGAATGTATTGCCCTTCTAGGAACTGATTTGGGCATGTTGTATTGTATTATGCTGCTACTGGCCCTTTAAGAACCATCTGGGGACATACTGTGGAGTTACTGGGTGGCCACCATTTCATGTATCAGAGGCACATGGTGAGAACAATGGATAAAGCACATGGTGAGAACAATGGATGGCGGCCATTTTAACTCACAGACACTGTTGTGACTTTTCTACACGGTGCCATGTCGCCGGTATTTGGTGCACAAAGACATCGTGCAGTAGTTTTAAACTATACAACAGGGGACACATTATACAGTAATTATTTTTCATATAGCCTGTATATGTTCTGCGGAATCTGCATTAACCCGTATCTTCTGAATGGATCTGGGTGAATTTTGGATATGTGGTTCACCCAGATCCCCCCGTTCTGAGGATATATATTTTTATGGGGTTATTGCATGTTTTGGGGTCCCTGTGATATGTTTTATAAAACTGTATTTCTCTGTCTGTGATAATTATATTACCCATTGTGTTCAGTAATCATATCACAGGCAGAGGGGAGGATTTTGTGTGGGAGTGTCTCTGTGTATTGTACGGATTGATTGGTTGTATTTCAAAACCCTGTGGGCCGTACTATGTTTGTGGATTGTGAATAAAAGAGGCTGTATGTGCCAGTACAGTCAGTTCTGCTTGACCTCAAAATTAAGTGTCGTCTCGTTATTGGGGGAATTGGATTGCATGCTGATTGCCAGGAGTGTAAGCTGATTGTATGCTTTTCCTGTTCAGCTGTTTACAGCATTCATATGCTTGAAAGCATTCGTATGCTTCTCTGGTTCGGTCATTGTGGTGTCTGCTGCAGTGCTTGGAGTCCTCAGGAACTCAGGAAGCGCTAGGAGCATCCTTCAACGGAGGTACCCAGTCGGGGTGCCCGTCGATCCGTTACACAAGTATTAATAATTTTATTACCAGGGTCCATTGGCCTTTAATTGTGTTTTCATATAACCAGCTACATTGAAGGATACGAAGTGTATAATGTTACTATAAACCCACATAGTTTGTCATAACCCAGTAGAGCCTTCAGCCTGGAATTCAGGAAACTCACCTCTGCAAGAAATGCAGTTGCGGTGATTCGCTGACAGTCATACACCGCACTCTGAATTGGCTGCAGGCACTTTATGATAGCTGGCAGCTTGGGCGTTGCATACTGTACCATGGAACTACAAGAGAGACATGAGGAGCCATGAGATACAAGGGGACCCAGATCTAGTGGTACGAGTGGAAACGAGGAGCCTTGAGATACAAGGAAACTTGGGTCTAAAGCTAGGAGGGAAAAAGGAGCCATGAGATACAAGGGGACTCAGGTCTAAAGGTAGGAGTGGACACGAGGAGCCTTAGGATACAAGGGGACCCAGGTCTAGAGGTAGGAGTGGAAACGAGGAACCATGAGATACAAGGAGACTTGGGTCTAAAGGTAGGAGTGGACACAAAGAGCCATGAGAAACAAGGGGACCAAGGTCTAGAGGTAGAATTGGAAACGAGGAGCCATGAAATACAAGGGGACCCAGGTTTAGAGGTAGGATTGGAAACGAGGAGCCATGAAATACAAGGGGACCCAGGTTTAGAGGTAGGATTGGAAATGAGGAGCCATGAAATACAAGGGGACCCAGGTTTAGAGGTAGGATTGGAAACGAGGAGCCATGAAATACAAGGGGACCCAGGTTTAGAGGTAGGATTGGAAACGAGGAGCCATGAGAGACAAGGGGCCCAGGTCTAGAGGTAGGAGTTGAAACGGGGAGAGAAGGATAACAGGAAAGGAAGAAAGTAATCTATTCTATATCCGTTTCCGATCTCTCTAGAACCTGTGAAATATAAGCACCTGCAGTTAGCCCACTCTCTACCCAACACAGGACCCCCCCATCCTTTGCACCTGCTGAGTGACGAGATGCCAACATGATGGGAGTCTTCTTTTTTCATGTTTTCCCAGCCTCCTTCAGCCTCTACACTGAGGCTCACCTCCTCACATCCTCCCTGAATGAGCATGTACTTCAGAGCCTCCACTGCAGAGCTGTGAATTGCATAGAGAAACTTGGTCAGCAAACATAGTAAAGATCTGCAGAGGAACCATCACATCATAGAGTCCTATATAAAAACGTAAACACTACTGATTTGTGAACACACTTCTTGCCTCTCCTTCTAATTTACATAACTCTGAGCCAATAGAAATGTTGACAAATCTGGGCCACTGGTAAACGGCCTCAGGAATCTTGGAAATGAGTGTGAACTCTTATTATGATCCAGAGGTTTAACATCCAGAAGGTCGCGATTATTTAGATCCCAACTTCACAGTATGCCACACAGTATGTATTAAAGGTTTACTCCAAACACCATTACATCAGTGATTTGAAGTGGCCATGGTGTTTGGAGTGTCTATAGATAGTGTTTCAGTACTAAGTTATTTAGTGTTGTTATTGATTAGGGTGACAGGCAGTGTCATAATTCTTGCCATAAGAGAGGTCTGTCGTCCGCACAAGCAGCACGCTAAAATCTGACACCAATGGTGGCACAACCGCCCACTGTGCCGCCTTGTCATCAAGATTTACCTCTCGCTGCAGCGAGTGGCATGATGTCCCTGAAGGTGGATTTAGCTGCAGCAAGAACATGGCTTGGCGTGGGATGGCAGTTATTTACAATTTAATTTCTTTATTTTTAAGGGGACGGGGCAATGGTTACTCTTTTATTAAAACATGGTTGAAGTACCCTTTTTGGAAGAAATTCATCTAAATACTCCACACGACCACAAGCAAATAAAAGATCAATCAATGAATGACATGCCATGAAGACTTCTAGTGACTAAAAGACGTCATCTGCATGACACAGCTTGTCACCAGAACGCAAGGACCACCAGCAAACCGAGGTGCAGGCTGCTATGGAGGACGATGAATGCTCGTTACAATTCGACATCCATTATCTGAAGATTTTATAGAGATGGTGTTGTCCATAACATTAAAGGATCACTATAGGGTCAGGAACACAAACATGTATTCCTGACCCTATAGTGTTAACACCACCATCTAGCCCCCCTGGGCCTCTCATGCCTCCATAAATATAGTAACAATCTTACTGTATTCAAGCCTGAAGCTGTAAATCTGCATGCTGTTAGACTCAGAAAAACAAGCAGTCTGCTGACATGTGGTAGCCTGATCCAATCACAATGCTTCCCCATAGGATTGGCTGAGACTGACAAGGAGGCAGATCAGGGGCAGAGCCACCATGATTCAAACACAGCCCTGGCCAATCAGCATCTCCTCATAGAAATGATTCTATTCTTTTAGGACCGGCCGCGGCGGGCCGGCCCTTTAAATGCTGCAGCCGCCGAGCGCTCTGTAAAGAGCGCTCAGACGGCTGCAGCTGCTTTTCCCTCCCTTCCCTCCCCTGTAGGTGGCCGAGCTGCACTCCGGTCCACGGTCCCGGCCGGAGTGATGGGAAGGTGCACACTGAGCACCTTCCTATCACTCCGGCCGGGACCGCGGACTGGAGTGCAGCTCGGCCACCTACAGGGGAGGGGGTAAGAAGAAGGAGGGGGGGGGGGGAGTAAAAAGAGGGGAGGGGGGGGAGGAGTAAAAAGAGGGGAGGGGGGGAGGAGTCAAAAGAGGGGGGGAGAGTAAAAAGAGGGGAGGGGGGAGAGTAAAAAAGAGGGGAGGGGGAATAAAAAGAGGGGAGGGGGGAGAGTAAAAAGAGGGGAGGGGGGAGAGTAAAAAGAGGGGAGGGGGGAGAGTAAAAAGAGGGGAGGGGGGGAGAGTAAAAAGAGGGGAGGGGGGGGAGAGTAAAAAGAGGGGAGGGGGAGAGTAAGAAGAGGGGAGGGGGGAGAGTAAGAAGAGGGGAGGGGGCAGAGTAAAAAGAGGGGAGGGGGCAGAGTAAAAAGAGGGGAGGGGGCAGAGTAAAAAGAGGGGAGGGGGGAGAGTAAAAAGAGGGGAGGGGGGAGAGTAAAAAGAGGGGAGGGGGGAGAGTAAAAAGAGGGGAGGGGGGAGAGTAAAAAGAGGGGAGGGGGAGAGTAAAAAGAGGGGAGGGGGAGAGTAAGAAGAGGGGAGGGGGAGAGTAAGAAGAGGGGAGGGGGGGAGAGTAAGAAGAGGGGAGGGGGGAGAGTAAGAAGAGGGGAGGGGGGAGAGTAAGAAGAGGTTAGGGGGGGAGAGTAAGAAGAGGTTAGGGGAGAGAGTAAGAAGAGGTTAGGGGGGGAGAGTAAGAAGAGGGGAGGGGGGGAGAGTAAGAAGAGGGGAGGGGGGGAGAGTAAGAAGAGGGGAGGGGGGGAGAGTAAGAAGAGGGGAGGGGGGGAGAGTAAGAAGAGGGGAGGGGGGGAGAGTAAGAAGAGGGGAGGGGGGGAGAGTAAGAAGAGGGGAGGGGGGGAAGAGTAAGAAGAGGGGAGGGGGGGGAGAGTAAGAAGAGGGGAGGGGGAGAGTAAGAAGAGGGGAGGTGGAGAGTAAGAAGAGGGGAGGTGGAGAGTAAGAAGAGGGGAGGGGGAGAGTAAGAAGAGGGGAGGGGGAGAGTAAGAAGAGGGGAGGGGGAGAGTAAGAAGAGGGGAGGGGGAGAGTAAGAAGAGGGGAGGGGGAGAGTAAGAAGAGGGGAGGGGGAGAGTAAGAAGAGGGGAGGGGGAGAGTAAGAAGAGGGGGGAGAGTAAGAAGAGGGGGGGAGATAGTAAGAAGATGGGAGGGGGGAGAGTAAGAAGAGGGGAGGGGGGAGAGTAAGAAGAGGTTGGGGGAGAGTAAGAAGAGGTTGGGGGGAGAGTAAGAAGAGGGGAGGGGGAGAGTAAGAAGAGGGGGGAGAGTAAGAAGAGGGGGGGAGATAGTAAGAAGATGGGAGGGGGGAGAGTAAGAAGAGGGGAGGGGGGAGAGTAAGAAGAGGTTGGGGGGAGAGTAAGAAGAGGTTGGGGGGAGAGTAAGAAGAGGGGAGGGGGAGAGTAAGAAGAGGGGAGGGGGAGAGTAAGAAGAGGTTGGGGGGGAGAGTAAGAAGAGGGGAGGGGGGAGTAAGAAGAGGGGAGGGGGGAGTAAGAAGAGGGGAGGGGGGAGTAAGAAGAGGGGAGGGGGGAGTAAGAAGAGGGGAGGGGGGAGTAAGAAGAGGGGAGGGGGGGGAGTAAGAAGAGGGGAGGGGGGAGAGTAAGAAGAGGGGAGGGGGGAGAGTAAGAAGAGGGGAGGGGGGAGAGTAAGAAGAGGGGAGGGGGGAGAGTAAGAAGAGGGGAGGGGGGAGAGTAAGAAGAGGGGAGGGGGAGAGATTAAGAAGAGGGGAGGGGGGAGAGTAAGAAGAGGGGAGGGGGGAGAGTAAGAAGAGGGGAGGGGGGAGAGTAAGAAGAGGGGAGGGGGGAGAGTAAGAAGAGGGGAGGGGGAGAGTAAGAAGAGGGGAGGGGAGTAAGAAGAGGGGAGGGGGAGAGTAAGAAGAGGGGAGGGGAGTAAGAAGAGGTTGGGGGGGGAGAGTAAGAAGAGGGGAGGGGGGAGTAAGAAGAGGGGAGGGGGGAGTAAGAAGAGGGGAGGGGGGGAGTAAGAAGAGGGGAGGGGGGGAGTAAGAAGAGGGGAGGGGGGAGTAAGAAGAGGGGAGGGGGAGAGTAAGAAGAGGGGAGGGGGAGAGTAAGAAGAGGGGAGGGGGGAGAGTAAGAAGAGGGGAGGGGGAGAGATTAAGAAGAGGGGAGGGGGGAGAGTAAGAAGAGGGGAGGGGGGGAGAGTAAGAAGAAGGGGGGAGTAAGAAGAGGGGAGGGGGGAGTAAGAGGGGAGGGGGGAGTAAGAAGAGGGAAGAGAGGGAGTAAGAAGAGGGGAGGGGGGATAATAAGAGGGGGGAGTAAGAAGGAGGGGAGATAAGAAAAAGAGGGGAGATAAGAAAAAGAGGGGGGTAAGAAGAAGAAGGGGGAGTAATTAGAAGAAGGGGGTAAGAAGAAGAAGGGGATACGAAGAAGAGGGGGGAGTAAGAAGAAGAGGGGGGAGTAAGAAGAAGAGGGGGGAGTAAGAAGAAGAGGGGGGAGTAAGAAGAAGAGGGGGGAGTAAGAAGAAGAGGGGGAGTAAGAAGAAGAGGGGGAGTAAGAAGAAGAGGGGGGAGTAAGAAGAAGAGGGGGGAGTAAGAAGAAGAAGGGGGAGTAAGAAGAAGAAGGGGTAAGAAGAAGAAGGAAGGGGTAAGAAGAAGAAAGAAGGGGTAAGAAGAAGAAGGAGGGGGTAAGAAGAAGAAGAGGGGGTAAGAAGAAGTAGGAGGGTTAAGAAGAAGAAGGGGGGTAAGAAGAAGGGGGGAGTAATAAGAAGAAGGGGTAAGAAGAACAAGGGAGGAGGGGGGTAAGAAGAACACAGGGGGGGTGAGAACACACAGAGGGAGGAGTGAGAAGAACACAGGGAGGGTGGAGGGGGGATGAGAAGAGCACAGGGAGGGTGGGTGAGTGTGAGAAGAGACCGCTAGGGGAGGGTGGGGGAGAGGAGAGACCACTAAGGGGCAGGGGAGAGCTCTAAGGGACAGCTCTATAGGACAGGGGGCAAGACAGGGAGCTCTTTAACACTACGCGCACGCGCACACACACACAATGCATCCCTATACATACACAGAAACACACAATGCACCCCTATACATACACAGAAACACACAATGCATCCCTATACATACACAGAAACAGAACATGCTTCCCTTACACACAGAGAAACACACAATGCATCCCTATACATACACAGAAACAGAACATGCTTCCCTTACACACAGAGAAACACACAATGCATCCATTACACACACACACACAATGCAACCCTTACACACAAAGACAATGCATCATTTGCTCACATACACAGAAACATACAATGCAAACCCTTACACACACATGCAAACACACACACACTGTTTTTCTTACATACACACAGAAACACAATGCATCTCTTACACTCAATGCACACACATACAGACACACACCTTGCATCCCTTATGCATACAAACACAGATTCACACAATGCATCCCTCACACACAACCAGAAACACATAATACATCCCTCATACACAAATACACACTGCTTCCACTACACACAAACACACTGCATCACCTGCACAAACTGGTATCCCTATACACTACATACCATAAGCACACATATTAGATAACACATAACACATCCCCTACACACTCCACTCCCTGTGAGCGAGCTCATGGGTGGGTGGAACATATAAGTGGACTTATGAGTGGGCCTTATGGGCATACTCACAGTCAGGCACTGGGGCCCAGACCTTGAGCTGTGTAAGAGGCCCCCCAAAAATGGAGCTGCTTCCAATTCTCCCAGAACGTTGAATTTTGTGAACAGAGGTCCTGTTCTACACCAGACCAGTGGAGCCAAACTGCAGCCCATCATCATCCTCATCTAATTGTAAGTAGGCAATCTAGTATATTATTAGTGACACTAATCTATAATTTACCTCACATTAAAGGGACACTATAGCTTAATGAAGTGGTTCTGGTGTCTATAGCTGGTCCCTGCAGGCTTTTTAATGTAAACACACACTGTGCAGCACTGGCGTTAGTTCATATGGCAGATCAAATGGGTGGGGCATTGTGATGTCACATGGGGGGGGCGGCAAATTTATATTTTGTCTAAGGCGGCAAAAATCCTTGCACCGGCTCTGATCCTGGGCAGGTGCACCAGTCTACTGGTGACCCACAGGAGGGGAGTGCACTGATTGCACTGCACTCTCCTCCTGCCCAGACCCGTCTTGACCGCAGTGCAAGTGCCCTCTGCCCTCTGCCCCTAATTTACAGTGGCTCACACTCACAACAAGCAGTGCCTGGAGCCCTTTGCAGAGACGGAAACAAAGAGGTTCTGCGGCAGCTGGCCGTCCTGCAAGCATTACATTAAACAGCTGTTCCCCATGCAGCCACAGGTGGCGTTGTGCTGGGAGACTGTGATTACTCTTCACTTCCTCCCAGCCTAAAGAGCAGCGCATGGGGGAGAGAGGAGGAGGCATGATTTAATCTTGAATAAATCCTCTAAGCAAACCTTTATAAATTTGGGGGGATCAGCTCTGTTTCCACAGTTTATTGGTGTTTACTCTCATCTCTGTATTAATATTGAGGGATGTCTAAGTAGTAACGTCAGTGTGTGTCAGCAGGGCCAGCCGTTGGGGTGGGCAAGCTGTGCGGTCACGCAGGGTGCCATGACAACAGAGGCGCCCGGCGGCCAACACAGCTCACAAGTTGGGTACACCAGCATATTTAATTTAAACGATTCGCTGGTGGTCCACTGGTGCGCACCAGCAGTAGGTGCAGTCAGATCATATCCTCTCCCTCGTGGTTCCGGCGCTCAGTTAGTGAGTCAGAGCACAGGCTCAGAGATTCTCAGCCTGTGCTCTGACAACATTGAAAGTCAGAGCCGTGAAGGAGCGGGTATGGCAAAGAGCTACTGATTAGCATAACATCAATATCTGTTATAAAACCAGAAAAAGGTGGCCATGGATGGTGAACTGATTTGGTGGCGCAATGGGCCACTTGACTGGTTTTGCCCCCCAGGCCTAAGGCTGCCAGCCCTCCCCTGCATTAACCAATCAAATATCGGTTACATCCCACATATTCCCTCCCCTCTGCTTGGGAGATAATTGAGTTTCTTACTGTATCTCCTCAATTATCTCCAAGCTAAAACTTACACATTTTTATAATTTTTTTATAACTTTAAAACTATACATTTAATCTTCATAAAAAAACACATATTAATCAGCCCACTTTACTTACAAACATGTCAAAAAATCAGCCAAATCCCTCTGATGTGGGATTATTTAAAAATCCTTATTGCACGTGTATTCAATTATTGCACTAACTCCATTTTAACTTTATACTGTGACAATCCTCCATTTTGTCCTCCTAACCTGACTTCTTCAATCCTCCATTTTGTCCTCATAACCTAACTTGTTCATTTTAAAACTACCTTACATGACAGAATTTCCCAGCACATCTAATACAATAGACAAAGACTGTATTTTCTATAAAGACATGATTAACACAGGAATTGCTGACTTTTCCTTAACTTGCAACATAGTATAATTTGAAGGCCATGAGAACACAGTAGTAATGAAATGTTCTATTCATAAGAGACCTTGCACCTGGCCACGAGGCCTGAGATCACCGACTGTGTAAAATGAC
Source organism: Pelobates fuscus (assembly GCF_036172605.1). Classification (NCBI taxonomy): domain Eukaryota; kingdom Metazoa; phylum Chordata; class Amphibia; order Anura; family Pelobatidae; genus Pelobates; species Pelobates fuscus. The sequence goes on along the minus strand of NC_086320.1, from coordinate 5,214,705 downwards.
GCTCAAGACCCCTTGTCCCCCACCCGTGTCCAGAACAATCCCACCTCTTGGTGGGTGGACACGGGACTAACCACTTAGTTTTTGAGCCAATTAATAATATTGATAGGTGGACACTAATCCCGACACTTAACAATTAATCCAATTAATGATGTTTATTTGCTGATATTCTAATAATCAATGATGACGTAAAATGTCTCTTAAAAGGACCTGCGCGTCCGCTTTTTAATCACTTGCCAATAAATTTTCTCGAAGTTATTTTAACCTGAACCTTGTGTGTCAGACTTAATTACTTCAGCGTATATACGCAATTTAATTTTATTGATTTGGACAGGAACAGATAGACATTTAAACATTTTGGTTTACTGCTAAAAAGTACCATAACAACTTGGCGCCCAACGTGGGGCATCGGGCTATGTCCGGCCGGTGAGCCGTCCTAAGGAAGACAAGGGTGGACGGAGGAATCCAGGGGGAAGGAAAGGTGAAAAAGTGATTGATCACCTCCAGGTACACGGTAGAGACTTCTGCAGAGCCACCGGTATGTTCCGGCCCCTTTGATTGACCCGTCCACGTGTCTGTGACTGCTTCCCGGGAGGACATCAAAGACAGGTAATATCTTGCCCGGTGCCTCGTTACTCACTTGTTTACCTGCATTTTAGTCTATCTGTTGCCTGGGTGTGTTTGAATAGTTTGCCTGTTTCCCCATTTTGAGATAAAGGGGGGGTGGACCTGCAGGGGATTTGCCTGGGGTTCTGTCTTGCTTGTTTTCCCCTTTTTGGGATAAAGGGGGGTGGACCTGAGGGGACTTGCCTGGGTCTTCAGTATATTTGTCTGTTTGTATTTTGCCCCTTTTGGGATAAAGGGGGGTGGACCTGAGGGGATTTGCCTGGGTCTTCTGTTGCCTGTTTTACTCCTTTTAGGAACCACGGTGCTGTGGTTGTAGGGAAAAAAGGGGGGTTGACCTGTGGATGTGTTCCTGGGGGTCATCTTTTCCTGTTTAACTCTTTTAGGAGCCTCGTGGCTGGGGCTGTAGGGAAAAAGAGGTGTGTTGGTTCTGTGGAGATTGTGTAGACTCATAGTTTCCTGGGGATCCTTCTTGTGTCACTTTGATAGCCTAGCTAGCTTCTCTGTGCACGTTACTCTGCTTGCAGAGTGGTGGTACCCTCCAGCTTTGAGCGCTGAGCTGGAGCCATTCCAATTTTCTATTTGTGGTGGATGAATTCGGGCAGGCATTGCTGTTTTCATCGCCACGGAGTAGTGAAACTTATAAAGTGGGTTTTTATAGGGGCACTACAAGGGTGAGGGTAGCGCAGACACTATCAGTGGGCTGCTGTGTTGAGGGAGGCTGGCGGAACTCGGACCGGTGTCAGTTGTTTTCCGCGGCTGTAGGTAGTGGAGACACTACGGGGTTGAGGGAGGTGACTTTGGAGTAAGCACACGAGTAAAGGAAAGGAATTACTGTTGATTTCATTTGAACTGTGATGCATGCACTGTATTTCAACTGTATTGTTGTCTTGTTTGTTTAATGAGGAGTCTCATGTACTCCTGTGTCTGTCTCTAAGGATTTTTCCTTGCCTTTCATCTTTTCTACACTTTCTATATTATTATACTATCCACTCCCATTCCTCTTAAAAGAGAAGTGATTGGTCACACACTTCTCACCTCGCTCCAATCCGTGTCTACCACCCCGGGTAGGCGGATTCAGTGACTGGTCTACGTTTTGGGAAGACGCACCTGAGAAGGTCCCACAATTCTCGGGTGGCAGTCGAGCATTGTAGACGTTCCTGTTCAATTTTCCTTCTCTCTCTCTATATATAGGACGCTGGTATAGGGGTAAAGGGACTATGGGACAGGATTTAGATAAGCCCAGCAAGGGCTGGTTAGCATGTGATTTAGTAGAGAACAGAGAGGGTGAAGAAATGGTTAAAGGTGTTGAGAAGATTGCAAAAGTATGTAAAATTGCTGTGCCTTCATGTGGAAGATTGCAACCAGAAAGTTGGCGAAAGTTACTGGCAGAAATGAAAGGCAAGCTTACAGACAATGGTTTATTAAAGACTGCTGAAGCATGGTACAGAGTAGCAAAGGCTATTCAGTTAGAAGGTTGGGTTGAGGAAGAGATAAATCACAAAGGTGTAAAATTGTTTGTGTATCATAAGAATTGTGTTGCTGGGGTTTACCCTCAGCCGGCGCCCCAAAATGGCGCCCAGGGGATGTCTATCCCCAAGGTTCAGTCAGCAATAGGTGATAGCCAGCTGACTATGTTCCCCACTCCCGATCCTCCCGAATCCCATCCCATCACCTCCCCTGTCTGCCCGGTCCTGAATTCTGACGGATCTTTCTTTACCCCTTCCCCTTCCCTAACAGTCCCATCATCCTCAGCCATCCCCACGCTCCCTTCCATGCCTAATCCTAACATCTCATCTGCCATTTCCTCCCTGCAATCCCTCTCCATGGCTAATCCCCTCCCGTCAGCACCCGCCCAACTAACTACCCCTCCTCTTTCTGCATCCATCCCTACCAATCCCGTCCTGTCTCCTCCCATAACCAGCTCCGCCCCAGTCCAATATCCTACCTCCTTAAATGTACCCACCCACCCTACTCTCCTGCCCTCCCCTGCCTGGCCCTACCCCTTCCCATATCCCATGGCCCTGCCCTACCCCGGTTACCCTCCCTTTCCCCAAGCCACTCCCCAGGTTCCGGTCATGCCCAGTCCGGCTCAGTCTACCCCGGAAGTGCCCATATCAAACATGGCCGCCACTTCTTCCCTTAATCCTAATGCAACTCCTTTCCCCACCTCCAATATGGCGGCCCCCAGTTCAGCCCTGATGCCGGTAATCCCCGGTGATTACCTGTCCCCAGGTTATGACTCGCTGGCCACCCCTGCATCGGGGGCTCATTCCCAACCCCCGATCCTTTCACCTCACGCGGGCCCTGCACCGCGTAAAAGAGCCAATATCATAGAGTTCGATGATGAGGAGGAGGACAGGGTGTCCCATGTCTCATCGGAGGTTGCTGCGGGAGCCTCAGCTCATCGTTCTATCGATGACCCCTTTGGCCACAAGGGTCGGGGAGAACGGGCCCCTCCTAAATATGTTGCTTTCAACCCCACTCAAGCTAGTGCTTTAATGAAATCACTCCCTGACCCAGAAAAGCAGCCTATGCCCTTCTACCGAGGGATAGTTCAAATTCAAAAGACTTATTCCGCCGCATGGCGTGATCTACTGAGCATTTGTGCTATTAAAGCAGGGGATGCATATTGGCCGAGCATGGCCCGACACCTCAGTACAGATCTGCTCAGCAGTGACGTTGATTACCCCTCTGGAGTAACTTTTTGCACCCAATTAAGAGAATGGGCTAAGGACAAACTTGCAGATCAGGCTGCTGGCCTTACTGATGTTATTCAAGATAAAGGAGAATCAGTGGAAAGGTTTCATGCAAGACTGTATCAAATGTTTACAGATTTGGGGTTTGATCTTACTGACAAGATTCATTCACAAATGTTGTCTGGTGCGTTTGTCCAAGGTGTTAAAGACTCTATACGCAAGGGAATTATTGCTGCCCGCCCAGAATATAAGGTTGTTCCTCTGGATACCCTGCTCTTAGTTGCCAGAGGGTTAGAATCTGCTCAGACCCCAAGAAGACCCACCTCAGCTCCTCTCATGGTCTCCCGCTCTGCCCCTGTTCCCAAGGGCGTCCGACCGGAGGATGGCCATTGCTTTAATTGTAAGGCCAAAGGGCATTTTAAAAGTGATTGCCCAGAACCCAAGAGAGAGCCAAGAAAGCCATCCAGGCCTGCCCCGGCCCCCAAGGCCGAGAAAGAGGTTCCGATAATTGAGGAACCCGATGATTAGGAAATTGGCAAGCCTGTGTCTGTAACCCCTGTAATGGCAGTGTCTACAGGGGATAAGGGGGGGCCACTTGCCACAGTGACTTTGCCCATTGAAGGCCACCCTACCACATTTCTAGTTGACACAGGTGCAGCCCGTAGTGTTCTGCGAGAACAAGACCTGCCAGACCCATCCTTTCTGTCAAATATTGATGTCTCTTGTGTTGGAGTAGATGGCCAGCCAAGACATAGCCCTTTAACAACTCCATTACGAGTTGGCTCTAGCCTGCTTGCTCGCTTTGTGGTATCCTCCACATGCCCAATTAACCTGTTAGGTGCTGATGTTCTCTCACGCCTGCAAGCATCCATCACCTTCACCCCGGATGGACAGGTAGAAATGTCCACACCTCTATCTGAATCAGACACCTCAGCCTTGTGCTCCTTGCCTCTAATGCTGCATTTAGAAAAGCCCCGTGAGAAAGCAGCAGAATTAAGGTCCAATTTCCCAGAGGCATTAAAAACACAGGTGCCCGCCAAGTTATGGTCCTCAGGCCCAGAGGACATAGGTCACCTAAATGTTCCCCCTGTGGTGGTAAAGCTTATTCCAGGAGCTAAATTACCAAGAAAACCGCAATACCCATTAAAACCAGCACAGGCTGCTGCCATTTCTACCCACATCAAGGCACTCTTGGAGAAGGGTGCCCTGGTGAAATGTAAATCTGAATGCAACACCCCATTATTCCCTGTGAAAAAGAAAACTCCTAAAGGTGAGCCAGAGAAGTACAGGATGGTTCAGGATCTCCGTGCTGTCAATGAAGCTACCGTCCTGGACACCCCTCTTGTACCAAATCCCCATACTCTGCTCTCTGGAGTCCCACCATCTGCCAAATTTTTCACAGTCATTGACCTAGCAAATGCCTTTTTCAGTGTCCCACTGGACCCATCCTGCCAATACCGGTTTGCCTTCACCCATGAGATGCAACAGTATACCTGGACTGTCATGCCCCAAGGGGCACAAAATTCACCAAGTCAATTTGCAAAGGCCATGGCCACCATCCTTGACCCATGGCAAGCTGAGCACCCAGAAGTTGTTCTGCTCCAGTATGTGGATGATTTGCTGCTCTGTGGAGATGATATACCCACTACTGAAAAGTGCTCAATTAGTCTGCTTTGTTATTTGGCAGAACAAGGATGCAAAGCTTCGCTCATCAAGCTACAGTTCTGCCAACCCTCAGTAATTTTCCTTGGACATTGCCTATCTCAAGGTACCAGACATCTTACTCGGGACCGGGTAAGAGCTGTACTGGATATTCCAACTCCAAGGACTTCAAAATCTCTCCATGCCTTCCTAGGCCTCATTTCCTACTGCAGAGCATGGATCCCAGAAGCCTCCCTGCTCATGCAGCCTCTCTATGACGCACTTAAGTCTGACCCTTTCTGTTTGCCTAATGAAGCTCTGGACAATTTCAATGCTCTCAAACGTGCCATTGCTTCTGCTCCTGCCTTGGGCCTACCTGACTACTCAAAACCTTTCAAATTATTTGTCTCTGAAAGACAAGGCCACGCAACAGGAGTTCTCACCCAAACTAATGACTTAAGAGGCCGCCAGAGGCCTATTGGATATTTCTCATGTCAACTGGACATTGTGGCCAGAGGGACTCCTTCCTGTCTCAGGGCTGTTTTTGCTGCAAGAGAGCTCATAGAAAGAACCTCAGACCTGGTCCTTGGCCACCCTCTGGTTGTTTTGGCCCCTCATGACATTTCTGCCATCATCAACCAAGTCCAGCTCAAGCACGTGTCTCCAGCCAGACACCTACGCCTTCAGTGCCATCTTCTTCTACCTGACAACATTTCCATCCAAAGATGTCAAGTTCTTAACCCATCCACTCTTCTTCCACTCCCTGAGGGGGGTATCTATTATGGATTTATCACAGATGAAACCTACATTTACCTGCTTTGTGGATGTATCAAGAAAGTCATGCATCCACATTTGACATTTTATGAAGATGAGAAGCCTCTCTGTGAAGGCCCAGATTACGCCTTCTGTACCATGTGGTACAAACCAGACATTACTCCCGAACCTTGCTATGAAGATGAGCTTTACCACTGGACTGATGTGAAGCTCACTGCTCAAGATTTCTATTGTGACTCTGAAGGCAATAGCATGGTCTTGGTCCAACTACCTCAACAACTTAACTACCTCTACCGCCATTGGGATACTGCTATCCCACATATTCCTGTTACCAAATTGAAGACAAGGTCATGGAATGATCTTGGGCCCATGGCAAAGCTATGGGCCACCATGGATGAAGAACAGCTACAGGAAAATGGTATTGTCAAATACCCAACAACTGACCTTCTGGAAGCATGGCCACGGCACTTCCTAGAAAAGGAATTTCAAGATCTGGTCATAGTGAATGATTATGACCCCGAAACACCTCATGACTGTTTTGAACAGATGAAAATGGAGACAGTGCACCTACCAACTGTGCATGAGAATCCATTACAAGATCCAGATTTTACCCTGTTTGTGGACGGCTCAAGATATGCTGATGAAGAAGGAAGATATCATACAGGATATGCCGTAACCACAACAGACGAAGTTATCAAATCATCATCCTTACCGCCAGCAATGTCTGCGCAAGAAGCTGAATTACAGGCTCTGACTTCAGCATGCAAAATTTCCGAAGGAAAACGTGCCAACATCTATACAGATTCAAGATATGCTCTGGGTGTGGCACATGACTTCGGCCTAATTTGGAAGACAAGAGGATTTCTTACCACCGCCGGTACACCAGTCAAACATAGTACTGCAATCAAGGAGCTAATGGATGCCCTCCTACTCCCTGAAGAAGTGGCCGTTTTGAAGGTAAAGGCCCATGGGAAATTGGATACAGATGAAGCAAAGGGCAACCATTTGGCTGATCAGGCTGCTAAGCTAGCAGCCAGGGATCTGCAGGAAGTGGATGAAGAAGTGTCCGGACAAGAAGAAGAAGAAGAAGAAGAAGAAGTCCCTATTTTTGCTCTGCAAACTCTTCCTACTGATTTGCGAATTTTGCGAGAACAGCAAGCTGCAGTCACTCCTGAAGAAATCCAAAAATGGAAAAAGAAAGGAGCCGTCCAAAAGGACGGAGTATATTACAACAACTTCAAATTTTGTCTTCCAAAAAATTTATATCCAGCAGTTGTCCAATGGGCACATGGGCCTGCACACCTGTCAAAAGAATTGATGGCCGCCCTCATACAGAAGTATTATGAAGCACCCGGAATCACAACATTGATCAGCAGCTTCTGTAAGGCCTGTGTCATTTGTGCAAAATGCAATCCAGGAAGACCAATCAAGGTGCCTGCAAAACACCTGGCAAAGCCCATGTACCCCTTCCAGCGAATTCAAATTGATCACATCCAAATGCCCAAGAGTGGGCCCCATGAATATGCACTAGTCATAGTGGACATGTTCTCAGGATGGCCAGAGGCCTACCCAGTGGCCAATATCACTGCAAAAACAACCGCAAGACGCCTACTTACAGAGATAGTATGTAGGTTCGGACTCCCAGAAGTCATTGAAAGTGATCAAGGCCCAGCCTTTACAGCAACAGTGACTAAAGAAATTTGGACTGCTCTAGGGGTGACCCTAGCCTTCCACACCCCTTACCACCCACAAAGTAGTGGTAAAGTAGAGCGCATGAATGGCACTCTAAAAGCCAGAATGTTAAAAATGTCACAAGAAACGAAAATGCCCTGGCCAGAAAGCCTGTCAATAGCTTTATTTAGTGTTAGGCACACACCTAGAGGGAAGCATTCACTGTCCCCATATGAGATTCTATTTGGGACAGCACCCAGACTAGGTTGTTATTATCCGCAGCAGTTACAGCTCCAATCAGATGTTTTAGTAGATTATGTAACTGAACTTGCAAGTGCCTTAAACAAAATACATGCCCAAGTTTTCTCTTCAATTCCAGATCCCGAATTGGATACAGGTACCCATAACCTGCTTCCCGGAGATTGGGTTCTGGTCAAGAAGTTTGTGCGGAAAAATACCCTGGAACCAAGATTTGACGGTCCATTCCAAGTTCTCCTGATTACCGCAACCTCCGTCAAACTGGCCGGTAGGCCAAATTGGATCCACGCTTCCCACTGCAAGAAATCTCCAGCCCCCGAGGAAGCAGATACCGCACAAGCATGTACCTCTGGTACACCTTCTCCTTAATTAGCCTCATGAAGGCCCAACAAGTAGCCATCACCAAAGATATTAGTGGGTATACCTTCTGGTATAATTCATCATGCACCCATGTGGCTACTTACACCTTTGACTATTGTGATATTGTAGAATGCCCGTTCCCCACATCACAAATCCAGAGTATTTACAGAGATATCCCTCATTCAAAAGACCCATATGTTTGTGTAGTTGACAAGCAATGGGGGCACAATTGTAACCATTGGGGGGCGGCGGGATGGAATGCCGGGCCTGCCTGGGGTTACAAACCAAAAAGTGCCTTATCTAAAGTAGATGATCAAGGTAGATCCCTTCTCCAGAGAATGACTTTAAGAAAGCCTGGGGGAGGTACACCAATGAAATTAATCCTTAACATTGAGCATCCAAGCCCAACGGATGCAGACCAGTATGTGATGGGAATGTATTGGAAAAAGGGTTCCTACCGTAAATTAGGGCATTTCTTCCTAAAAGATATGTGCAACTCTTCTGAGTGGCAAGGGGCCACCCATATGGTCCCTAACCCATTAAAACCTTATATCCAGACCTTTCAAGACATGATGGCCATTGCTAACCCCACCTTCGAAGATACCATGGCCGCTGAAACAGGTTTTAATGATGTAAATTTATGGTTAGAATGGATGAAATATAATGCTAATAAGCATAATAAGACTGCATGCTATGTGTGTGGTGGTGCCCGGCCTCACCTGGGTACTGTACCTCTAATCCTGCCAGTAGATATAGAGGAATGCGTTTTAAGCCTTTTTGCCTATCACTATGATTTTAACAGGTCCATATGTATTGCATGGACAAAGGAGTATCCTCTCCTAACCAAGGATGTCAAACCCCCAGATGGTATTACCGTGTATAAAGGTAATTACACTTGTTATGCTAATTATGATGGAATTGGTAAATTCTTGGGTAACTTCTCTAAGGGGTATTGTGCTACCTACAGGAGTGTCTCTATGAACTTGTTGCAGTTTCACACCAGGTTATTAGGGGACATCTACTGGTTGTGTGGGGATTTACAGCTAAGATCCAGAATGGACAAGGAGTGGTGGGGGGAGTGTACTTTGGCCAAAGCTATTATGCCTATACATATCATCTCTGATACACACCTCGTCACCCATGAGTCCAGGCACACTAAGGTTAAGCGTGAAGCCCCAGTAAAAGGAAGTTTTGATCCTCATGTTTATATTGATGCCATTGGGGTGCCTAGGGGGGTGCCCAATGAATTTAAAGCAAGAGATGAAGTTGCTGCAGGATTTGAATCACTTTTTGCCATAGTTACCACAAACAAGAATTTAAATTGGATAAATTACATTTATTATAATCAACAGCGTTTTGTTAATTATACCAGAGACGCCCTCCAGGGATTGGCCGAACAATTGCAGGCCACATCCCAAATGGCTTTTCAGAATTGAATGGCCCTAGATATGATCTTAGCCGAAAAAGGAGGGGTTTGTAAAATTTTGCCCGACACCTTGACATGTTGTACCTATATCCCAGAAAACACAGGCCCTAATGGTAAAGTTACATTAGCCATAGAGAAATTAAATGACCTGTCTATAGAGTTGAAAAGGAATTCTGGGATACAAGATCCCTGGGAAAGATGGTTTGGTTGGATGACAGGATGGCAAAAGGCTTTAATGCATATTGGTATGGCTATACTAATTTTTCTTTTTATCTTTGCTCTTCTCTTTTGTTGTATCCTCCCATGTCTGAGAAAATCCCTCATGAAGACTGTTGACCAAGCGGCACCCACTTTCACCCATCTCGAAGTTGATGACCAAGATTTCCAAGACATCAACTCACCCTGTCTGCCGCTGCAAACAATCCCTTTTGTTGATAAAGTGCAGGAATTCTAGGAAGGGACTAGCTTAGGGACAGCATCTGTCAGTGAATGGTAAAGGCCCCGTGTGGAGAAGTGGTGGGTTAGCCGCCATGGGACACCCATGGGTGTGAAGTGTTCGAGAGCCATACTGACGGATGAGTCAGCCTATCAGGGTCAGATCTAGGGACAGTCTTGCACTTTGCATTAACACCTAGCTAGCGGCCACGGGGTTTCTGTGCCTTTGGGTTAACATGTCTTCCTGGTACTAACTTAATAAAGTTTTATCTTTTAGAATCTAACATTTCATAGGGGGGACTGATGTGGGATTATTTAAAAATCCTTATTGTACGTGTATTCAATTATTGCACTAACTCCATTTTAACTTTATACTGTGACAATCCTCCATTTTGTCCTCCTAACCTGACTTCTTCAATCCTCCATTTTGTCCTCATAACCTAACTTGTTCATTTTAAAACTACCTTACATGACAGAATTTCCCAGCACATCTAATACAATAGACAAAGACTGTATTTTCTATAAAGACATGATTAACACAGGAATTGCTGACTTTTCCTTAGATTTGCAACATAGTATAATTTGAAGGCCATGAGAACACAGTAGTAATGAAATGTTCTATTCATAAGAGACCTTGCACCTGGCCACGAGGCCTGAGATCACCGACCGTGTAAAATGACGCTCAAGACCCCTTGTCCCCCACCCGTGTCCAGAACAATCCCACCTCTTGGTGGGTGGACACGGGACTAACCACTTAGTTTTTGAGCCAATTAATAATATTGATAGGTGGACACTAATCCCGACACTTAACAATTAATCCAATTAATGATGTTTATTTGCTGATATTCTAATAATCAATGATGACGTAAAATGTCTCTTAAAAGGACCTGCGCGTCCGCTTTTTAATCACTTGCCAATAAATTTTCTCGAAGTTATTTTAACCTGAACCTTGTGTGTCAGACTTAATTACTTCAGCGTATATACGCAATTTAATTTTATTGATTTGGACAGGAACAGATAGACATTTAAACATTTTGGTTTACTGCTAAAAAGTACCATAACACCTCCAGTGGATCAAAAGTTAGCTGGAAGTCCTTTATGACCGACCGCAAGCACATTTTCATGCCCAAAACAGTTCCATAGATTTGGGCTGTGCGGTCGGTCTATTTTACACTGAGAAAATGACTAAGTCCCATTCGAACGAGCGTTTGAATCTTCGAGCGGGACTTAGTCTCCATCTGCGGTGTCGAAGTAGGTCCGGGTCAGCGGTGTTCGTGCAATTGGGTAGCCGCAAACAGTTCCATAGATTTGGCTGCACACACCGCTGACCGCGTTCGAATAAGTTAAAATGGCCGCCGCCACGTGTTCGTTTGTCGAATGGCGGCCACTTCGACTACTTCGGCACTTCGACTGCATTTGAAGTGCCAGTTTAAAAGTTGTAACACTGCTCCAAAGTATTTAAAGGGCCAGGAACAGCATACAAAAATCCATTATGCCCAAATGTAGTTCTCAAAGGGCAATACATCCCAGGGCAATAGTCGCAGAGCAGGAGGCTAGCGATCAGTCCTCTCCAATGCCCAGTGGCAAATGGCAGTTTGTCACACACCTGCAAGCTGGTATATCCTTAAACCGAACAAAGTCTGGACACATATAGTTATATGTAGTTATGTATACTCCAGGAACAGAAAACACTCTGAAGTGCCAACAATAAAAGAAATAGATGGGACAGTCAAAAAGGGTTCTGCTACAAGAGCTCCCTCCTCTACTCCCACACCCCCCCGAAACCCTATGACAGAGCTCCCTCCTCTACTCCCACACCCCCCGAAACCCTATGACAGAGCTCCCTCCTCTACTCCCACACACCCCGAAACCCTATGACAGAGCTCCCTCCTCTACTCCCACACCCCCCGAAACCCTATGACAGAGCTCCCTCCTCTACTCCCACACCCCCCGAAACCCTATGACAGAGCTCCCTCCTCTACTCCCACACCCCCCGAAACCCTATGACAGAGCTCCCTCCTCTACTCCCACCCCCCGAAACCCTATGACAGAGCTCCTCCTCTACTCCCACACCCCCCGAAACCCTATGACAGAGCTCCCTCCTCTACTCCCACACCCCCGAAACCCTATGACAGAGCTCCTTCCTCTACTCCCACACCCCCCGAAACCCTATGACAGAGCTCCCTCCTCTACTCCCACCCCCCGAAACCCTATGACAGAGCTCCCTCCTCTACTCCCACACCCCCCGAAACCCTATGACAGAGCTCCCTCCTCTACTCCCACACCCCCCGAAACCCGATGACAGAGCTCCCTCCTCTACTCCCACACCCCCCGAAACCCTATGACAGAGCTCCTTCCTCTACTCCCACACCCCCGAAACCCTATGACAGAGCTCCCTCCTCTACTCCCACCCCCCCCAAACCCTATGACAGAGCTCCCTCCTCTACTCCCACCCCCCCCGAAACCCTATGACAGAGCTCCCTCCTCTACTCCCACACCCCCAGAAACCCTATGACAGAGCTCCCTCCTCTACTCCCACACCCCCCGAAACCCTATGACAGAGCTCCCTCCTCTACTCCCACACCACCCCCGAAACCCTATGACAGAGCTCCCTCCTCTACTCCCACACCCCCCGAAACCCTATGGCAGAGCTCCCTCCTCTACTCCCACCCCCCCAAACCCTATGACAGAGCTCCCTCCTCTACTCCCACCCCCCCCCCCCCCCGAAACCCTATGACAGAGCTCCCTCCTCTACTCCCACACACCCCGAAACCCTATGACAGAGCTCCTTCCTCTACTCCCACACCCCCCGAAACCCTATGACAGAGCTCCCTCCTCTACTCCCACCCCCCCCGAAACCCTATGACAGAGCTCCCTCCTCTACTCCCACACCCCCCGAAACCCTATGACAGAGCTCCCTCCTCTACTCCCACACCCCCCGAAACCCTATGACAGAGCTCCCTCCTCTACTCCCACACCCCCCGAAACCCTATGACAGAGCTCCCTCCTCTACTCCACACCCCCCGAAACCCTATGACAGAGCTCCCTCCTCTACTCCCACACCCCCCGAAACCCTATGACAGAGCTCCCTCCTCTACTCCCACACCCCCCGAAACCCTATGACAGAGCTCCCTCCTCTACTCCCACACCCCCCGAAACCCTATGACAGAGCTCCCTCCTCTACTCCCACACCCCCCGAATCCCTATGACAGAGCTCCCTCCTCTACTCCCACACCCTTGAAACCCTATGACAGAGCTCCCTCCTCTACTCCCACACCCCCCCGAAACCCTATGACAGAGCTCCCTCCTCTACTCCCACACCCCCCGAATCCCTATGACAGAGCTCCCTCCTCTACTCCCACACCCCCCGAATCCCTATGACAGAGCTCCCTCCTCTACTCCCACACCCTTGAAACCCTATGACAGAGCTCCCTCCTCTACTCCCACACCCCCCCGAAACCCGATGACAGAGCTCCCTCCTCTACTCCCACACCCCCCGAAACCCTATGACAGAGCTCCCTCCTCTACTCCCACACCCCCCGAAACCCTATGACAGAGCTCCCTCCTCTACTCCCACACCCCCCGAAACCCTATGACAGAGCTCCCTCCTCTACTCCCACACCCCTGAAACCCTATGACAGAGCTCCCTTCTCTACTCCCACACCCCCCCAAACCCTATCACAGAGCTCCCTTCTCTACTCTACTCCCACACCCCCCCAAACCCTATGACAGAGCTCCCTCCTCTACTCCCACACCCCCCGAAATCCTATGACAGAGCTCCCTCCTCTACTCCTACTCCCACCCCCCCCCCGAAACCCTATGACAGAGCTCCCTCCTCTACTCCCACACCCCTCGAAACCCTATGACAGAGCTTCCTCCTATACTACCATAGCTCCCCCGCCCCCAAAAGCCAACACAGACAGACA